>NW_026699469.1:0-172600 GCF_030435755.1 Ochotona princeps
TGGCATGTGAAACCCGCATGTGGAGCATTCGTTTGTGTGGGATGCTCTACCAGGTTCCTTCCTAGATAATGCATTCAAAGGGCACTAAACATAGAGTGTGAAAACTGAGTTTCCTTGAGAGCTGCTTGGAAGCCTGATGGTGTGTGAAGTTAGTGAGCCAAATGGAGTTGTTCTCCCACAAGAACCACTCGGCTGATCCTTCTTCAATATGCCCTTCACCAACATGCAGTGTTTCCTTGATTGAATTAGCTCTCACACCAAAATTTGCGTCTAGAGCCTTTGCATTGAGGGCTATCTGAAAACGGCTGTGGCGCTGAAGTTGCCTGTGAATGTGGAGTTGGTGGCATGTGAAACCCGCATGTGGAGCATTCGTTTGTGTGGGATACTGACCAAGCTTCATTTCGGTCCTAGGCACACAAAATGCAGTAAGCATAGAGTGTGAAAACTGAGTTTCCTTGAGAGCTGCTTGGAAGCCTGATGGTGTGTGAAGTTAGTGAGCCAAATGGAGTTGTTCTCCCACAAGAACCACTCGGCTGATCCTTCTTCAATATGCCCTTCACCAACATGCAGTGTTTCCTTGATTGAATTAGCTCTCACACCAATATTTGCGTCTAGAGCCTTTGCATTGAGGGCTATCTGAAAACGGCTGTGGCGCTGAAGTTGCCTGTGAATGTGGAGTTGGTGGCATGTGAAACCCGCATGTGGAGCATTCGTTTGTGTGGGATGCTCTACCAGGTTCATTCCTAGATAATGCACTCAAATAGCACTAAGCATAGAGTGTGAAAACTGAGTTTCCTTGAGAGCTGCTTGGAAGCCTGATGGTGTGTGAAGTTAGTGAGCCAAATGGAGTTGTTCTCCCACAAGAACCACTCGGCTGATCCTTCTTCAATATGCCCTTCACCAACATGCAGTGTTTCCTTGATTGAATTAGCTCTCACACCAATATTTGCGTCTAGAGCCTTTGCATTGAGGGCTATCTGAAAACGGCTGTGGCGCTGAAGTTGCCTGTGAATGTGGAGTTGCTGGCATGTGAAACCCGCATGTGGAGCATTCGTTTATGTGGGAAGCTGACCAAGCTTCATTTCGGTCCTAGGCACACAAAGAGCACTAAGCATAGAGTGTGAAAACTGAGTTTCCTTGAGAGCTGCTTGGAAGCCTGATGGTGTGTGAAGTTAGTGAGCCAAATGGAGTTGTTCTCCAACAAGAACCACTCGGCTGATCCTTCTTCAATATGCCCTTCACCAACATGCAGTGTTTCCTTGATTGAATTAGCTCTCACACCAATATTTGCGTCTAGAGCCTTTGCATTGAGGGCTATCTGAAAACGGCTGTGGCGCTGAAGTTGCCTGTGAATGTGGAGTTGGTGGCATGTGAAACCCGCATGTGGAGCATTCGTTTGTGTGGGATGCTAACCAAGCTTCATTTCGGTCCTAGGCACACAAAGAGCAGTAAGCATAGAGTGGGAAAACTGAGTTTCCTTGAGAGCTGCTTGGAAGCCTGATGGTGTGTGAAGTTAGTGAGCCAAATGGAGTTGTTCTGCCACAAGAACCACTCGGCTGATCCTTCTTCAATATGCCCTTCACCAACATGCAGTGTTTCCTTGATTGAATTAGCTCTCACACCAAAATTTGCGTCTAAAGCCTTTGCATTGAGGGCTATCTGAAAATGGCTGTGGCGCTGAAGTTGCCTGTGAATGTGGAGTTGGTGGCATGTGAAACCCGCATGTGGAGCATTCGTTTGTGTGGGATGCTCTACCAGGTTCATTCCTAGATAATGCACTCAAAGGGCACTAAGCATAGAATGTGAAAACTGAGTTTCCTTGAGAGCTGCTTGGAAGCCTGATGGTGTGTGAAGTTAGTGAGCCAAATGGAGTTGTTCTCCCACAAGAACCACTCGGCTGATCCTTTTTCAATATGCCCTTCACCAACATGCAGTGTTTCCTTGATTGAATTAGCTCTCACACCAATATTTGCGTCTAGAGCCTTTGCATTGAGGGCTATCTGAAAACGGCTGTGGCGCTGAAGTTGCCTGTGAATGTGGAGTTGGTGGCATGTGAAACCCGCATGTGGAGCATTCGTTTGTGTGGGATGCTCTACCAGGTTCCTTCCTAGATGATGCATTCAAAGGGCACTAAACATAGAGTGTGAAAACTGAGTTTCCTTGAGAGCTGCTTGGAAGCCTGATGGTGTGTGAAGTTAGTGAGCCAAATGGAGTTGTTCTCCCACAAGAACCACTCGGCTGATCCTTCTTCAATATGCCCTTCACCAACATGCAGTGTTTCCTTGATTGAATTAGCTCTCACCCCAATATTTGCGTCTAGAGCCTTTGCATTGAGGGCTATCTGAAAACGGCTGTGGCGCTGAAGTTGCCTGTGAATGTGGAGTTGCTGGCATGTGAAACCCGCATGTGGAGCATTCGTTTGTGTGGGATACTGACCAAGCTTCATTTCGGTCCTAGGCACACAAAGAGCACTAAGCATAGAGTGTGAAAACTGAGTTTCCTTGAGAGCTGCTTGGAAGCCTGATGGTGTGTGAAGTTAGTGAGCCAAATGGAGTTGTTCTCCCACAAGAACCACTCGGCTGATCCTTCTTCAATATGCCCTTCACCAACATGCAGTGTTTCCTTGATTGAATTAGCTCTCACACCAATATTTGCGTCTAGAGCCTTTGCATTGAGGGCTATCTGAAAACGGCTGTGGCGCTGAAGTTGCCTGTGAATGTGGAGTTGGTGGCATGTGGAACCCGCATGTGGAGCATTCGTTTGTGTGGGATGCTCTACCAGGTTCATTTCAGTCCTAGCCGTACAAAGGGCACTAAGCATAGAGTGTGAAAACTGAGTTTCCTTGAGAGCTGCTTGGAAGCCTGATGGTGTGTGAAGTTAGTGAGCCAAATGGAGTTGTTCTCCCACAAGAACCACTCGGCTGATCCTTCTTCAATATGCCCTTCACCAACATGCAGTGTTTCCTTGATTGAATTAGCTCTCACACCAATATTTGCGTCTAGAGCCTTTGCATTGAGGGCTATCTGAAAACGGCTGTGGCGCTGAAGTTGCCTGTGAATGTGGAGTTGCTGGCATGTGAAACCCGCATGTGGAGCATTCATTTGTGTGGGATGCTGACCAAGCTTCACATCAGTCCTAGGCACACAAAGAGGACTAAGCATAGAGTGTGAAAACTGAGTTTCCTTGAGAGCTGCTTGGAAGCCTGATGGTGTGTGAAGTTAGTGAGCCAAATGGAGTTGTTCTCCCACAAGAACCACTCGGCTGATCCTTCTTCAATATGCCCTTCACCAACATGCAGTGTTTCCTTGATTGAATTAGCTCTCACACCAATATTTGCGTCTAGAGCCTTTGCATTGAGGGCTATCTGAAAACGGCTGTGGCGCTGAAGTTGCCTGTGAATGTGGAGTTGGTGGCAAGTGAAACCCGCATGTGGAGCATTCGTTTGTGTGGGATGCTGACCAAGCTTCATTTCAGTCCTAGGCACACAAAGGGCACTAAGCATAGAGTGTGAAAACTGAGTTTCCTTGAGAGCTGCTTGGAAGCCTGATGGTGTGTGAAGTTAGTGAGCCAAATGGAGTTGTTCTCCCACAAGAACCACTCGGCTGATCCTTCTTCAATATGCCCTTCACCAACATGCAGTGTTTCCTTGATTGAATTAGCTCTCACACCAATATTTGCGTCTAGAGCCTTTGCATTGAGGGCTATCTGAAAACGGCTGTGGCGCTGAAGTTGCCTGTGAATGTGGAGTTGGTGGCATGTGAAACCCGCATGTGGAGCATTCGTTTGTGTGGGATGCTCTACCAGGTTCATTTCAGTCCTAGCCATACAAAGGGCACTAAGCATAGAGTGTGAAAACTGAGTTTCCTTGAGAGCTGCTTGGAAGCCTGATGGTGTGTGAAGTTAGTGAGCCAAATGGAGTTGTTCTCCCACAAGAACCACTCGGCTGATCCTTCTTCAATATGCCCTTCACCAACATGCAGTGTTTCCTTGATTGAATTAGCTCTCACCCCAATATTTGCGTCTAGAGCCTTTGCATTGAGGGCTATCTGAAAACGGCTGTGGCGCTGAAGTTGCCTGTGAATGTGGAGTTGCTGGCATGTGAAACCCGCATGTGGAGCATTCGTTTGTGTGGGATACTGACCAAGCTTCATTTCGGTCCTAGGCACACAAAGAGCAGTAAGCATAGAGTGTGAAAACTGAGTTTCCTTGAGAGCTGCTTGGAAGCCTGATGGTGTGTGAAGTTAGTGAGCCAAATGGAGTTGTTCTCCCACAAGAACCACTCGGCTGATCCTTCTTCAATATGCCCTTCACCAACATGCAGTGTTTCCTTGATTGAATTAGCTCTCACACCATTATTTGCGTCTAGAGCCTTTGCATTGAGGGCTATCTGAAAACGGCTGTGGCGCTGAAGTTGCCTGTGAATGTGGAGTTGGTGGCATGTGGAACCCGCATGTGGAGCATTCGTTTGTGTGGGATGCTCTACCAGGTTCATTTCAGTCCTAGCCATACAAAGGGCACTAAGCAGAGAGTGTGAAAACTGAGTTTCCTTGAGAGCTGCTTGGAAGCCTGATGGTGTGTGAAGTTAGTGAGCCAAATGGAGTTGTTCTCCAACAAGAACCACTCGGCTGATCCTTCTTCAATATGCCCTTCACCAACATGCAGTGTTTCCTTGATTGAATTAGCTCTCACACCAATATTTGCGTCTAGAGCCTTTGCATTGAGGGCTATCTGAAAACGGCTGTGGCGCTGAAGTTGCCTGTGAATGTGGAGTTGGTGGCATGTGAAACCCGCATGTGGAGCATTCGTTTGTGTGGGATGCTCTACCAGGTTCATTTCAGTCCTAGCCATACAAAGGGCACTAAGCAGAGAGTGTGAAAACTGAGTTTCCTTGAGAGCTGCTTGGAAGCCTGATGGTGTGTGAAGTTAGTGAGCCAAATGGAGTTGTTCTCCCACAAGAACCACTCGGCTGATCCTTCTTCAATATGCCCTTCACCAACATGCAGTGTTTCCTTGATTGAATTAGCTCTCACACCAATATTTGCGTCTAGAGCCTTTGCATTGAGGGCTATCTGAAAACGGCTGTGGCGCTGAAGTTGCCTGTGAATGTGGAGTTGGTGGCATGTGAAACCCGCATGTGGAGCATTCGTTTGTGTGGGATGCTGACCAAGCTTCATTTCAGTCCTATGCACACAAAGGGCACTAAACATAGAGTGTGAAAACTGAGTTTCCTTGAGAGCTGCTTGGAAGCCTGATGGTGTGTGAAGTTAGTGAGCCAAATGGAGTTGTTCTCCCACAAGAACCACTCGGCTGATCCTTCTTCAATATGCCCTTCACCAACATGCAGTGTTTCCTTGATTGAATTAGCTCTCACACCAATATTTGCGTCTAGAGCCTTTGCATTGAGGGCTATCTGAAAACGGCTGTGGCGCTGAAGTTGCCTGTGAATGTGGAGTTGGTGGCATGTGAAACCCGCATGTGGAGCATTCGTTTGTGTGGGATTCTCTACCAGGTTCATTCCTAGATAATGCACTCAAAGGGCACTAAGCATAGAATGTTAAAACTGAGTTTCCTTGAGAGCTGCTTGGAAGCCTGATGGTGTGTGACGTTAGTGAGCCAAATGGAGTTGTTCTCCCACAAGAACCACTCGGCTGATCCTTTTTCAATATGCCCTTCACCAACATGCAGTGTTTCCTTGATTGAATTAGCTCTCACACCAATATTTGCGTCTAGAGCCTTTGCATTGAGGGCTATCTGAAAACGGCTGTGGCGCTGAAGTTGCCTGTGAATGTGGAGTTGGTGGCATGTGAAACCCGCATGTGGAGCATTCGTTTGTGTGGGATGCTCTACCAGGTTCATTCCTAGATAATGCATTCAAAGGGCACTAAACATAGAGTGTGAAAACTGAGTTTCCTTGAGAGCTGCTTGGAAGCCTGATGGTGTGTGAAGTTAGTGAGCCAAATGGAGTTGTTCTCCCACAAGAACCACTCGGCTGATCCTTCTTCAATATGCCCTTCACCAACATGCAGTGTTTCCTTGATTGAATTAGCTCTCACACAAATATTTGCGTCTAGAGCCTTTGCATTGAGGGCTATCTGAAAACGGCTGTGGCGCTGAAGTTGCCTGTGAATGTGGAGTTGGTGGCATGTGAAACCCGCATGTGGAGCATTCGTTTATGTGGGATGCTGACCAAGCTTCATTTCGGTCCTAGGCACACAAAGGGCACTAAGCATAGAGTGTGAAAACTGAGTTTCCTTGAGAGCTGCTTGGAAGCCTGATGGTGTGTGAAGTTAGTGAGCCAAATGGAGTTGTTCTCCCACAAGAACCACTCGGCTGATCCTTCCTCAATATGCCCTTCACCAACATGCAGTGTTTCCTTGATTGAATTAGCTCTCACACCAATATTTGCGTCTAGAGCCTTTGCATTGAGGGCTATCTGAAAACGGCTGTGGCGCTGAAGGTGCCTGTGAATGTGGAGTTGGTGGCATGTGAAACCCGCATGTGGAGCATTCGTTTGTGTGGGATGCTCTACCAGGTTCATTCCTAGATAATGCACTCAAAGGGCACTAAGCATAGAGTGTGAAAACTGAGTTTCCTTGAGAGCTGCTTGGAAGCCTGATGGTGTGTGAAGTTAGTGAGCCAAATGGAGTTGTTCTCCCACAAGAACCACTCGGCTGATCCTTCTTCAATATGCCCTTCACCAACATGCAGTGTTTCCTTGATTGAATTAGCTCTCACACCTAAATTTGCGTCTAAAGCCTTTGCATTGAGGGCTATCTGAAAACGGCTGTGGCGCTGAAGTTGCCTGTGAATGTGGAGTTGGTGGCATGTGAAACCCGCATGTGGAGCATTCGTTTGTGTGGGATGCTCTACCAGGTTCATTCCTAGATAATGCACTCAAAGGGCACTAAGCATAGAATGTTAAAACTGAGTTTCCTTGAGAGCTGCTTGGAAGCCTGATGGTGTGTGAAGTTAGTGAGCCAAATGGAGTTGTTCTCCCACAAGAACCACTCTGCTGATCCTTCTTCAATATGCCCTTCACCAACATGCAGTGTTTCCTTGATTGAATTAGCTCTCACACCAATATTTGCGTCTAGAGCCTTTGCATTGAGGGCTATCTGAAAACGGCTGTGGCGCTGAAGTTGCCTGTGAATGTGGAGTTGGTGGCATGTGAAACCCGCATGTGGAGCATTCGTTTGTGTGGGATGCTCTACCAGGTTCATTCCCAGATAATGCATTCAAAGGGCACTAAACATAGAGTGTGAAAACTGAGTTTCCTTGAGAGCTGCTTGGAAGCCTGATGGTGTGTGAAGTTAGTGAGCCAAATGGAGTTGTTCTCCCACAAGAACCACTCGGCTGATCCTTCTTCAATATGCCCTTCACCAACATGCAGTGTTTCCTTGATTGAATTAGCTCTCACACCAATATTTGCGTCTAGAGCCTTTGCATTGAGGGCTATCTGAAAACGGCTGTGGCGCTGAAGTTGCCTGTGAATGTGGAGTTGGTGGCATGTGAAACCCGCATGTGGAGCATTCGTTTGTGTGGGATGCTCTACCAGGTTCATTTCAGTCGTAGCCAAAGAAAGGGCACTAAGCATAGAGTGTGAAAACTGAGTTTCCTTGAGAGCTGCTTGGAAGCCTGATGGTGTGTGAAGTTAGTGAGCCAAATGGAGTTGTTCTCCCACAAGAACCACTCGGCTGATCCTTCTTCAATATGCCCTTCACCAACATGCAGTGTTTCCTTGATTGAATTAGCTCTCACACCAATATTTGCGTCTAGAGCCTTTGCATTGAGGGCTATCTGAAAACGGCTGTGGCGCTGAAGTTGCCTGTGAATGTGGAGTTGGTGGCATGTGAAACCCGCATGTGGAGCATTCGTTTGTGTGGGATGCTCTACCAGGTTCATTCCTAGATAATGCACTCAAAGGGCACTAAGCATAGAGTGTGAAAACTGAGTTTCCTTGAGAGCTGCTTGGAAGCCTGATGGTGTGTGAAGTTAGTGAGCCAAATGGAGTTGTTCTCCCACAAGAACCACTCGGCTGATCCTTCTTCAATATGCCCTTCACCAACATGCAGTGTTTCCTTGATTGAATTAGCTCTCACACAAATATTTGCGTCTAGAGCCTTTGCATTGAGGGCTATCTGAAAACGGCTGTGGCGCTGAAGTTGCCTGTGAATGTGGAGTTGGTGGCATGTGAAACCCGCATGTGGAGCATTCGTTTGTGTGGGATGCTCTACCAGGTTCATTTCAGTCCTAGCCATACAAAGGGCACTAAGCATAGAGTGTGAAAACTGAGTTTCCTTGAGAGCTGCTTGGAAGCCTGATGGTGTGTGAAGTTAGTGAGCCAAATGGAGTTGTTCTCCCACAAGAACCACTCGGCTGATCCTTCTTCAATATGCCCTTCACCAACATGCAGTGTTTCCTTGATTGAATTAGCTCTCACACCAATATTTGCGTCTAGAGCCTTTGCATTGAGGGCTATCTGAAAACGGCTGTGGCGCTGAAGTTGCCTGTGAATGTGGAGTTGGTGGCATGTGAAACCCGCATGTGGAGCACTCGTTTGTGTGGGAGGCTGACCAAGCTTCATTTCAGTCCTAGGCACACAAAGGGCACTAAGCATAGAGTGTGAAAACTGAGTTTCCTTGAGAGCTGCTTGGAAGCCTGATGGTGTGTGAAGTTAGTGAGCCAAATGGAGTTGTTCTCCCACAAGAACCACTCGGCTGATCCTTCTTCAATATGCCCTTCACCAACATGCAGTGTTTCCTTGATTGAATTAGCTCTCACACAAATATTTGCATCTAGAGCCTTTGCATTGAGGGCTATCTGAAAACGGCTGTGGCGCTGAAGTTGCCTGTGAATGTGGAGTTGGTGGCATGTGAAACCCGCATGTGGAGCATTCGTTTGTGTGGGATGCTGACCAAGCTTCATTTCGGTCCTAGGCACACAAAGAGCAGTAAGCATAGAGTGTGAAAACTGAGTTTCCTTGAGAGCTGCTTGGAAGCCTGATGGTGTGTGAAGTTAGTGAGCCAAATGGAGTTGTTCTCCCACAAGAGCCACTCGGCTGATCCTTCTTCAATATGCCCTTCACCAACATGCAGTGTTTCCTTGATTGAATTAGCTCTCACACCAATATTTGCGTCTAGAGCCTTTGCATTGAGGGCTATCTGAAAACGGCTGTGGCGCTGAAGTTGCCTGTGAATGTGGAGTTGGTGGCATGTGAAACCCGCATGTGGAGCATTCGTTTGTGTGGGATGCTGACCAAGCTTCATTTCAGTCCTAGGCACTGAAAGGGCACTAAGCATAGAGTGTGAAAACTGAGTTTCCTTGAGAGCTGCTTGGAAGCCTGATGGTGTGTGAAGTTAGTGAGCCAAATGGAGTTGTTCTCCCACAAGAACCACTCGGCTGATCCTTCTTCAATATGCCCTTCACCAACATGCAGTGTTTCCTTGATTGAATTAGCTCTCACACCAATATTTGCGTCTAGAGCCTTTGCATTGAGGGCTATCTGAAAACGGCTGTGGCGCTGAAGTTGCCTGTGAATGTGGAGTTGGTGGCATGTGAAACCCGCATGTGGAGCATTCGTTTGTGTGGGATGCTCTACCAGGTTCATTCCTAGATAATGCACTCAAAGGGCACTAAGCATAGAGTGTGAAAACTGAGTTTCCTTGAGAGCTGCTTGGAAGCCTGATGGTGTGTGAAGTTAGTGAGCCAAATGGAGTTGTTCTCCCACAAGAACCACTCTGCTGATCCTTCTTCAATATGCCCTTCACCAACATGCAGTGTTTCCTTGATTGAATTAGCTCTCACACAAATATTTGCGTCTAGAGCCTTTGCATTGAGGGCTATCTGAAAACGGCTGTGGCGCTGAAGTTGCCTGTGAATGTGGAGTTGGTGGCATGTGAAACCCGCATGTGGAGCATTCGTTTGTGTGGGATGCTCTACCAGGTTCATTTCAGTCCTAGCCATACAAAGGGCACTAAGCATAGAGTGTGAAAACTGAGTTTCCTTGAGAGCTGCTTGGAAGCCTGATGGTGTGTGAAGTTAGTGAGCCAAATGGAGTTGTTCTCCCACAAGAACCACTCGGCTGATCCTTCTTCAATATGCCCTTCACCAACATGCAGTGTTTCCTTGATTGAATTAGCTCTCACACCAATATTTGCGTCTAGAGCCTTTGCATTGAGGGCTATCTGAAAACGGCTGTGGCGCTGAAGTTGCCTGTGAATGTGGAGTTGGTGGCATGTGAAACCCGCATGTGGAGCACTCGTTTGTGTGGGAGGCTGACCAAGCTTCATTTCAGTCCTAGGCACACAAAGGGCACTAAGCATAGAGTGTGAAAACTGAGTTTCCTTGAGAGCTGCTTGGAAGCCTGATGGTGTGTGAAGTTAGTGAGCCAAATGGAGTTGTTCTCCCACAAGAACCACTCGGCTGATCCTTCTTCAATATGCCCTTCACCAACATGCAGTGTTTCCTTGATTGAATTAGCTCTCACACAAATATTTGCATCTAGAGCCTTTGCATTGAGGGCTATCTGAAAACGGCTGTGGCGCTGAAGTTGCCTGTGAATGTGGAGTTGGTGGCATGTGAAACCCGCATGTGGAGCATTCGTTTGTGTGGGATGCTGACCAAGCTTCATTTCGGTCCTAGGCACACAAAGAGCAGTAAGCATAGAGTGTGAAAACTGAGTTTCCTTGAGAGCTGCTTGGAAGCCTGATGGTGTGTGAAGTTAGTGAGCCAAATGGAGTTGTTCTCCCACAAGAGCCACTCGGCTGATCCTTCTTCAATATGCCCTTCACCAACATGCAGTGTTTCCTTGATTGAATTAGCTCTCACACCAATATTTGCGTCTAGAGCCTTTGCATTGAGGGCTATCTGAAAACGGCTGTGGCGCTGAAGTTGCCTGTGAATGTGGAGTTGGTGGCATGTGAAACCCGCATGTGGAGCATTCGTTTGTGTGGGATGCTGACCAAGCTTCATTTCAGTCCTAGGCACTGAAAGGGCACTAAGCATAGAGTGTGAAAACTGAGTTTCCTTGAGAGCTGCTTGGAAGCCTGATGGTGTGTGAAGTTAGTGAGCCAAATGGAGTTGTTCCCCCACAAGAACCACTCGGCTGATCCTTCTTCAATATGCCCTTCACCAACATGCAGTGTTTCCTTGATTGAATTAGCTCTCACACCAATATTTGCGTCTAGAGCCTTTGCATTGAGGGCTATCTGAAAACGGCTGTGGCGCTGAAGTTGCCTGTGAATGTGGAGTTGGTGGCATGTGAAACCCGCATGTGGAGCATTCGTTTGTGTGGGATGCTCTACCAGGTTCATTCCTAGATAATGCACTCAAAGGGCACTAAGCATAGAGTGTGAAAACTGAGTTTCCTTGAGAGCTGCTTGGAAGCCTGATGGTGTGTGAAGTTAGTGAGCCAAATGGAGTTGTTCTCCCACAAGAACCACTCTGCTGATCCTTCTTCAATATGCCCTTCACCAACATGCAGTGTTTCCTTGATTGAATTAGCTCTCACACAAATATTTGCGTCTAGAGCCTTTGCATTGAGGGCTATCTGAAAACGGCTGTGGCGCTGAAGTTGCCTGTGAATGTGGAGTTGGTGGCATGTGAAACCCGCATGTGGAGCATTCGTTTGTGTGGGATGCTCTACCAGGTTCATTTCAGTCCTAGCCATACAAAGGGCACTAAGCATAGAGTGTGAAAACTGAGTTTCCTTGAGAGCTGCTTGGAAGCCTGATGGTGTGTGAAGTTAGTGAGCCAAATGGAGTTGTTCTCCCACAAGAACCACTCGGCTGATCCTTCTTCAATATGCCCTTCACCAACATGCAGTGTTTCCTTGATTGAATTAGCTCTCACACCAATATTTGCGTCTAGAGCCTTTGCATTGAGGGCTATCTGAAAACGGCTGTGGCGCTGAAGTTGCCTGTGAATGTGGAGTTGGTGGCATGTGAAACCCGCATGTGGAGCACTCGTTTGTGTGGGAGGCTGACCAAGCTTCATTTCAGTCCTAGGCACACAAAGGGCACTAAGCATAGAGTGTGAAAACTGAGTTTCCTTGAGAGCTGCTTGGAAGCCTGATGGTGTGTGAAGTTAGTGAGCCAAATGGAGTTGTTCTCCCACAAGAACCACTCGGCTGATCCTTCTTCAATATGCCCTTCACCAACATGCAGTGTTTCCTTGATTGAATTAGCTCTCACACCAATATTTGCGTCTAGAGCCTTTGCATTGAGGGCTATCTGAAAACGGCTGTGGCGCTGAAGTTGCCTGAGAATGTGGAGTTGGTGGCATGTGAAACCCGCATGTGGAGCATTCGTTTGTGTGGGATGCTCTACCAGGTTCATTTCAGTCCTAGCCATACAAAGGGCACTAAGCATAGAGTGTGAAAACTGAGTTTCCTTGAGAGCTGCTTGGAAGCCTGATGGTGTGTGAAGTTAGTGAGCCAAATGGAGTTGTTCTCCCACAAGAACCACTCGGCTGATCCTTCTTCAATATGCCCTTCACCAACATGCAGTGTTTCCTTGATTGAATTAGCTCTCACACCAATATTTGCGTCTAGAGCCTTTGCATTGAGGGCTATCTGAAAACGGCTGTGGCACTGAAGTTGCCTGTGAATGTGGAGTTGGTGGCATGTGAAACCCGCATGTGGAGCATTCGTTTGTGTGGGATGCTCTACCAGGTTCATTTCAGTCGTAGCCAAAGAAAGGGCACTAAGCATAGAGTGTGAAAACTGAGTTTCCTTGAGAGCTGCTTGGAAGCCTGATGGTGTGTGAAGTTAGTGAGCCAAATGGAGTTGTTCTCCCACAAGAACCACTCGGCTGATCCTTCTTCAATATGCCCTTCACCAACATGCAGTGTTTCCTTGATTGAATTAGCTCTCACCCCAATATTTGCGTCTAGAGCCTTTGCATTGAGGGCTATCTGAAAACGGCTGTGGCGCTGAAGTTGCCTGTGAATGTGGAGTTGCTGGCATGTGAAACCCGCATGTGGAGCATTCGTTTGTGTGGGATACTGACCAAGCTTCATTTCGGTCCTAGGCACACAAAGAGCACTAAGCATAGAGTGTGAAAACTGAGTTTCCTTGAGAGCTGCTTGGAAGCCTGATGGTGTGTGAAGTTAGTGAGCCAAATGGAGTTGTTCTCCCACAAGAACCACTCGGCTGATCCTTCTTCAATATGCCCTTCACCAACATGCAGTGTTTCCTTGATTGAATTAGCTCTCACACCAATATTTGCGTCTAGAGCCTTTGCATTGAGGGCTATCTGAAAACGGCTGTGGCGCTGAAGTTGCCTGTGAATGTGGAGTTGGTGGCATGTGGAACCCGCATGTGGAGCATTCGTTTGTGTGGGATGCTCTACCAGGTTCATTTCAGTCCTAGCCGTACAAAGGGCACTAAGCATAGAGTGTGAAAACTGAGTTTCCTTGAGAGCTGCTTGGAAGCCTGATGGTGTGTGAAGTTAGTGAGCCAAATGGAGTTGTTCTCCCACAAGAACCACTCGGCTGATCCTTCTTCAATATGCCCTTCACCAACATGCAGTGTTTCCTTGATTGAATTAGCTCTCACACCAATATTTGCGTCTAGAGCCTTTGCATTGAGGGCTATCTGAAAACGGCTGTGGCGCTGAAGTTGCCTGTGAATGTGGAGTTGCTGGCATGTGAAACCCGCATGTGGAGCATTCATTTGTGTGGGATGCTGACCAAGCTTCACATCAGTCCTAGGCACACAAAGAGGACTAAGCATAGAGTGTGAAAACTGAGTTTCCTTGAGAGCTGCTTGGAAGCCTGATGGTGTGTGAAGTTAGTGAGCCAAATGGAGTTGTTCTCCCACAAGAACCACTCGGCTGATCCTTCTTCAATATGCCCTTCACCAACATGCAGTGTTTCCTTGATTGAATTAGCTCTCACACCAATATTTGCGTCTAGAGCCTTTGCATTGAGGGCTATCTGAAAACGGCTGTGGCGCTGAAGTTGCCTGTGAATGTGGAGTTGGTGGCAAGTGAAACCCGCATGTGGAGCATTCGTTTGTGTGGGATGCTGACCAAGCTTCATTTCAGTCCTAGGCACACAAAGGGCACTAAGCATAGAGTGTGAAAACTGAGTTTCCTTGAGAGCTGCTTGGAAGCCTGATGGTGTGTGAAGTTAGTGAGCCAAATGGAGTTGTTCTCCCACAAGAACCACTCGGCTGATCCTTCTTCAATATGCCCTTCACCAACATGCAGTGTTTCCTTGATTGAATTAGCTCTCACACCATTATTTGCGTCTAGAGCCTTTGCATTGAGGGCTATCTGAAAACGGCTGTGGCGCTGAAGTTGCCTGTGAATGTGGAGTTGGTGGCATGTGGAACCCGCATGTGGAGCATTCGTTTGTGTGGGATGCTCTACCAGGTTCATTTCAGTCCTAGCCATACAAAGGGCACTAAGCAGAGAGTGTGAAAACTGAGTTTCCTTGAGAGCTGCTTGGAAGCCTGATGGTGTGTGAAGTTAGTGAGCCAAATGGAGTTGTTCTCCAACAAGAACCACTCGGCTGATCCTTCTTCAATATGCCCTTCACCAACATGCAGTGTTTCCTTGATTGAATTAGCTCTCACACCAATATTTGCGTCTAGAGCCTTTGCATTGAGGGCTATCTGAAAACGGCTGTGGCGCTGAAGTTGCCTGTGAATGTGGAGTTGGTGGCATGTGAAACCCGCATGTGGAGCATTCGTTTGTGTGGGATGCTCTACCAGGTTCATTTCAGTCCTAGCCATACAAAGGGCACTAAGCAGAGAGTGTGAAAACTGAGTTTCCTTGAGAGCTGCTTGGAAGCCTGATGGTGTGTGAAGTTAGTGAGCCAAATGGAGTTGTTCTCCCACAAGAACCACTCGGCTGATCCTTCTTCAATATGCCCTTCACCAACATGCAGTGTTTCCTTGATTGAATTAGCTCTCACACCAATATTTGCGTCTAGAGCCTTTGCATTGAGGGCTATCTGAAAACGGCTGTGGCGCTGAAGTTGCCTGTGAATGTGGAGTTGGTGGCATGTGAAACCCGCATGTGGAGCATTCGTTTGTGTGGGATGCTGACCAAGCTTCATTTCAGTCCTATGCACACAAAGGGCACTAAACATAGAGTGTGAAAACTGAGTTTCCTTGAGAGCTGCTTGGAAGCCTGATGGTGTGTGAAGTTAGTGAGCCAAATGGAGTTGTTCTCCCACAAGAACCACTCGGCTGATCCTTCTTCAATATGCCCTTCACCAACATGCAGTGTTTCCTTGATTGAATTAGCTCTCACACCAATATTTGCGTCTAGAGCCTTTGCATTGAGGGCTATCTGAAAACGGCTGTGGCGCTGAAGTTGCCTGTGAATGTGGAGTTGGTGGCATGTGAAACCCGCATGTGGAGCATTCGTTTGTGTGGGATTCTCTACCAGGTTCATTCCTAGATAATGCACTCAAAGGGCACTAAGCATAGAATGTTAAAACTGAGTTTCCTTGAGAGCTGCTTGGAAGCCTGATGGTGTGTGACGTTAGTGAGCCAAATGGAGTTGTTCTCCCACAAGAACCACTCGGCTGATCCTTTTTCAATATGCCCTTCACCAACATGCAGTGTTTCCTTGATTGAATTAGCTGTCACACCAATATTTGCGTCTAGAGCCTTTGCATTGAGGGCTATCTGAAAACGGCTGTGGCGCTGAAGTTGCCTGTGAATGTGGAGTTGGTGGCATGTGAAACCCGCATGTGGAGCATTCGTTTGTGTGGGATGCTCTACCAGGTTCATTCCTAGATAATGCATTCAAAGGGCACTAAACATAGAGTGTGAAAACTGAGTTTCCTTGAGAGCTGCTTGGAAGCCTGATGGTGTGTGAAGTTAGTGAGCCAAATGGAGTTGTTCTCCCACAAGAACCACTCGGCTGATCCTTCTTCAATATGCCCTTCACCAACATGCAGTGTTTCCTTGATTGAATTAGCTCTCACACAAATATTTGCGTCTAGAGCCTTTGCATTGAGGGCTATCTGAAAACGGCTGTGGCGCTGAAGTTGCCTGTGAATGTGGAGTTGGTGGCATGTGAAACCCGCATGTGGAGCATTCGTTTATGTGGGATGCTGACCAAGCTTCATTTCGGTCCTAGGCACACAAAGGGCACTAAGCATAGAGTGTGAAAACTGAGTTTCCTTGAGAGCTGCTTGGAAGCCTGATGGTGTGTGAAGTTAGTGAGCCAAATGGAGTTGTTCTCCCACAAGAACCACTCGGCTGATCCTTCCTCAATATGCCCTTCACCAACATGCAGTGTTTCCTTGATTGAATTAGCTCTCACACCAATATTTGCGTCTAGAGCCTTTGCATTGAGGGCTATCTGAAAACGGCTGTGGCGCTGAAGGTGCCTGTGAATGTGGAGTTGGTGGCATGTGAAACCCGCATGTGGAGCATTCGTTTGTGTGGGATGCTCTACCAGGTTCATTCCTAGATAATGCACTCAAAGGGCACTAAGCATAGAGTGTGAAAACTGAGTTTCCTTGAGAGCTGCTTGGAAGCCTGATGGTGTGTGAAGTTAGTGAGCCAAATGGAGTTGTTCTCCCACAAGAACCACTCGGCTGATCCTTCTTCAATATGCCCTTCACCAACATGCAGTGTTTCCTTGATTGAATTAGCTCTCACACCAAAATTTGCGTCTAAAGCCTTTGCATTGAGGGCTATCTGAAAACGGCTGTGGCGCTGAAGTTGCCTGTGAATGTGGAGTTGGTGGCATGTGAAACCCGCATGTGGAGCATTCGTTTGTGTGGGATGCTCTACCAGGTTCATTCCTAGATAATGCACTCAAAGGGCACTAAGCATAGAATGTTAAAACTGAGTTTCCTTGAGAGCTGCTTGGAAGCCTGATGGTGTGTGAAGTTAGTGAGCCAAATGGAGTTGTTCTCCCACAAGAACCACTCTGCTGATCCTTCTTCAATATGCCCTTCACCAACATGCAGTGTTTCCTTGATTGAATTAGCTCTCACACCAATATTTGCGTCTAGAGCCTTTGCATTGAGGGCTATCTGAAAACGGCTGTGGCGCTGAAGTTGCCTGTGAATGTGGAGTTGGTGGCATGTGAAACCCGCATGTGGAGCATTCGTTTGTGTGGGATGCTCTACCAGGTTCATTCCCAGATAATGCATTCAAAGGGCACTAAACATAGAGTGTGAAAACTGAGTTTCCTTGAGAGCTGCTTGGAAGCCTGATGGTGTGTGAAGTTAGTGAGCCAAATGGAGTTGTTCTCCCACAAGAACCACTCGGCTGATCCTTCTTCAATATGCCCTTCACCAACATGCAGTGTTTCCTTGATTGAATTAGCTCTCACACCAATATTTGCGTCTAGAGCCTTTGCATTGAGGGCTATCTGAAAACGGCTGTGGCGCTGAAGTTGCCTGTGAATGTGGAGTTGGTGGCATGTGAAACCCGCATGTGGAGCATTCGTTTGTGTGGGATGCTCTACCAGGTTCATTTCAGTCGTAGCCAAAGAAAGGGCACTAAGCATAGAGTGTGAAAACTGAGTTTCCTTGAGAGCTGCTTGGAAGCCTGATGGTGTGTGAAGTTAGTGAGCCAAATGGAGTTGTTCTCCCACAAGAACCACTCGGCTGATCCTTCTTCAATATGCCCTTCACCAACATGCAGTGTTTCCTTGATTGAATTAGCTCTCACACCAATATTTGCGTCTAGAGCCTTTGCATTGAGGGCTATCTGAAAACGGCTGTGGCGCTGAAGTTGCCTGTGAATGTGGAGTTGGTGGCATGTGAAACCCGCATGTGGAGCATTCGTTTGTGTGGGATGCTCTACCAGGTTCATTCCTAGATAATGCACTCAAAGGGCACTAAGCATAGAGTGTGAAAACTGAGTTTCCTTGAGAGCTGCTTGGAAGCCTGATGGTGTGTGAAGTTAGTGAGCCAAATGGAGTTGTTCTCCCACAAGAACCACTCGGCTGATCCTTCTTCAATATGCCCTTCACCAACATGCAGTGTTTCCTTGATTGAATTAGCTCTCACACAAATATTTGCGTCTAGAGCCTTTGCATTGAGGGCTATCTGAAAACGGCTGTGGCGCTGAAGTTGCCTGTGAATGTGGAGTTGGTGGCATGTGAAACCCGCATGTGGAGCATTCGTTTGTGTGGGATGCTCTACCAGGTTCATTTCAGTCCTAGCCATACAAAGGGCACTAAGCATAGAGTGTGAAAACTGAGTTTCCTTGAGAGCTGCTTGGAAGCCTGATGGTGTGTGAAGTTAGTGAGCCAAATGGAGTTGTTCTCCCACAAGAACCACTCGGCTGATCCTTCTTCAATATGCCCTTCACCAACATGCAGTGTTTCCTTGATTGAATTAGCTCTCACACCAATATTTGCGTCTAGAGCCTTTGCATTGAGGGCTATCTGAAAACGGCTGTGGCGCTGAAGTTGCCTGTGAATGTGGAGTTGGTGGCATGTGAAACCCGCATGTGGAGCACTCGTTTGTGTGGGAGGCTGACCAAGCTTCATTTCAGTCCTAGGCACACAAAGGGCACTAAGCATAGAGTGTGAAAACTGAGTTTCCTTGAGAGCTGCTTGGAAGCCTGATGGTGTGTGAAGTTAGTGAGCCAAATGGAGTTGTTCTCCCACAAGAACCACTCGGCTGATCCTTCTTCAATATGCCCTTCACCAACATGCAGTGTTTCCTTGATTGAATTAGCTCTCACACAAATATTTGCATCTAGAGCCTTTGCATTGAGGGCTATCTGAAAACGGCTGTGGCGCTGAAGTTGCCTGTGAATGTGGAGTTGGTGGCATGTGAAACCCGCATGTGGAGCATTCGTTTGTGTGGGATGCTGACCAAGCTTCATTTCGGTCCTAGGCACACAAAGAGCAGTAAGCATAGAGTGTGAAAACTGAGTTTCCTTGAGAGCTGCTTGGAAGCCTGATGGTGTGTGAAGTTAGTGAGCCAAATGGAGTTGTTCTCCCACAAGAGCCACTCGGCTGATCCTTCTTCAATATGCCCTTCACCAACATGCAGTGTTTCCTTGATTGAATTAGCTCTCACACCAATATTTGCGTCTAGAGCCTTTGCATTGAGGGCTATCTGAAAACGGCTGTGGCGCTGAAGTTGCCTGTGAATGTGGAGTTGGTGGCATGTGAAACCCGCATGTGGAGCATTCGTTTGTGTGGGATGCTGACCAAGCTTCATTTCAGTCCTAGGCACTGAAAGGGCACTAAGCATAGAGTGTGAAAACTGAGTTTCCTTGAGAGCTGCTTGGAAGCCTGATGGTGTGTGAAGTTAGTGAGCCAAATGGAGTTGTTCTCCCACAAGAACCACTCGGCTGATCCTTCTTCAATATGCCCTTCACCAACATGCAGTGTTTCCTTGATTGAATTAGCTCTCACACCAATATTTGCGTCTAGAGCCTTTGCATTGAGGGCTATCTGAAAACGGCTGTGGCGCTGAAGTTGCCTGTGAATGTGGAGTTGGTGGCATGTGAAACCCGCATGTGGAGCATTCGTTTGTGTGGGATGCTCTACCAGGTTCATTCCTAGATAATGCACTCAAAGGGCACTAAGCATAGAGTGTGAAAACTGAGTTTCCTTGAGAGCTGCTTGGAAGCCTGATGGTGTGTGAAGTTAGTGAGCCAAATGGAGTTGTTCTCCCACAAGAACCACTCTGCTGATCCTTCTTCAATATGCCCTTCACCAACATGCAGTGTTTCCTTGATTGAATTAGCTCTCACACAAATATTTGCGTCTAGAGCCTTTGCATTGAGGGCTATCTGAAAACGGCTGTGGCGCTGAAGTTGCCTGTGAATGTGGAGTTGGTGGCATGTGAAACCCGCATGTGGAGCATTCGTTTGTGTGGGATGCTCTACCAGGTTCATTTCAGTCCTAGCCATACAAAGGGCACTAAGCATAGAGTGTGAAAACTGAGTTTCCTTGAGAGCTGCTTGGAAGCCTGATGGTGTGTGAAGTTAGTGAGCCAAATGGAGTTGTTCTCCCACAAGAACCACTCGGCTGATCCTTCTTCAATATGCCCTTCACCAACATGCAGTGTTTCCTTGATTGAATTAGCTCTCACACCAATATTTGCGTCTAGAGCCTTTGCATTGAGGGCTATCTGAAAACGGCTGTGGCGCTGAAGTTGCCTGTGAATGTGGAGTTGGTGGCATGTGAAACCCGCATGTGGAGCACTCGTTTGTGTGGGAGGCTGACCAAGCTTCATTTCAGTCCTAGGCACACAAAGGGCACTAAGCATAGAGTGTGAAAACTGAGTTTCCTTGAGAGCTGCTTGGAAGCCTGATGGTGTGTGAAGTTAGTGAGCCAAATGGAGTTGTTCTCCCACAAGAACCACTCGGCTGATCCTTCTTCAATATGCCCTTCACCAACATGCAGTGTTTCCTTGATTGAATTAGCTCTCACACAAATATTTGCATCTAGAGCCTTTGCATTGAGGGCTATCTGAAAACGGCTGTGGCGCTGAAGTTGCCTGTGAATGTGGAGTTGGTGGCATGTGAAACCCGCATGTGGAGCATTCGTTTGTGTGGGATGCTGACCAAGCTTCATTTCGGTCCTAGGCACACAAAGAGCAGTAAGCATAGAGTGTGAAAACTGAGTTTCCTTGAGAGCTGCTTGGAAGCCTGAAGGTGTGTGAAGTTAGTGAGCCAAATGGAGTTGTTCTCCCACAAGAACCACTCGGCTGATCCTTCTTCAATATGCCCTTCACCAACATGCAGTGTTTCCTTGATTGAATTAGCTCTCACACCAATATTTGCGTCTAGAGCCTTTGCATTGAGGGCTATCTGAAAACGGCTGTGGCGCTGAAGTTGCCTGTGAATGTGGAGTTGGTGGCATGTAAAACCCGCATGTGGAGCATTCGTTTGTGTGGGATGCTCTACCAGGTTCATTTCAGTCCTAGCCATACAAAGGGCACTAAGCATAGAGTGTGAAAACTGAGTTTCCTTGAGAGCTGCTTGGAAGCCTGATGGTGTGTGAAGTTAGTGAGCCAAATGGAGTTGTTCTCCCACAAGAACCACTCGGCTGATCCTTCTTCAATATGCCCTTCACCAACATGCAGTGTTTCCTTGATTGAATTAGCTCTCACACCAATATTTGCGTCTAGAGCCTTTGCATTGAGGGCTATCTGAAAACGGCTGTGGCGCTGAAGTTGCCTGTGAATGTGGAGTTGCTGGCATGTGAAACCCGCATGTGGAGCATTCGTTTGTGTGGGATGCTGACCAAGCTTCACTTCAGTCCTAGGCACACAAAGAGCACTAAGCATACAGTGTGAAAACTGAGTTTCCTTGAGAGCTGCTTGGAAGCCTGATGGTGTGTGAAGTTAGTGAGCCAAATGGAGTTGTTCTCCCACAAGAGCCACTCGGCTGATCCTTCTTCAATATGCCCTTCACCAACATGCAGTGTTTCCTTGATTGAATTAGCTCTCACACCAATATTTGCGTCTAGAGCCTTTGCATTGAGGGCTATCTGAAAACGGCTGTGGCGCTGAAGTTGCCTGTGAATGTGGAGTTGGTGGCATGTGAAACCCGCATGTGGAGCATTCGTTTGTGTGGGATGCTGACCAAGCTTCATTTCAGTCCTAGGCACTGAAAGGGCACTAAGCATAGAGTGTGAAAACTGAGTTTCCTTGAGAGCTGCTTGGAAGCCTGATGGTGTGTGAAGTTAGTGAGCCAAATGGAGTTGTTCTCCCACAAGAACCACTCGGCTGATCCTTCTTCAATATGCCCTTCACCAACATGCAGTGTTTCCTTGATTGAATTAGCTCTCACACCAATATTTGCGTCTAGAGCCTTTGCATTGAGGGCTATCTGAAAACGGCTGTGGCGCTGAAGTTGCCTGTGAATGTGGAGTTGGTGGCATGTGAAACCCGCATGTGGAGCATTCGTTTGTGTGGGATGCTCTACCAGGTTCATTCCTAGATAATGCACTCAAAGGGCACTAAACATAGAGTGTGAAAACTGAGTTTCCTTGAGAGCTGCTTGGAAGCCTGATGGTGTGTGAAGTTAGTGAGCCAAATGGAGTTGTTCTCCCACAAGAACCACTCGGCTGATCCTTCTTCAATATGCCCTTCACCAACATGCAGTGTTTCCTTGATTGAATTAGCTCTCACACCAATATTTGCGTCTAGAGCCTTTGCATTGAGGGCTATCTGAAAACGGCTGTGGCGCTGAAGTTGCCTGTGAATGTGGAGTTGGTGGCATGTGAAACCCGCATGTGGAGCATTCGTTTGTGTGGGATGCTGACCAAGCTTCATTTCAGTCTTAGGCACTGAAAGGGCACTAAGCATAGAGTGTGAAAACTGAGTTTCCTTGAGAGCTGCTTGGAAGCCTGATGGTGTGTGAAGTTAATGAGCCAAATGGAGTTGTTCTCCCACAAGAACCACTCGGCTGATCCTTCTTCAATATGCCCTTCACCAACATGCAGTGTTTCCTTGATTGAATTAGCTCTCACACCAATATTTGCGTCTAGAGCCTTTGCATTGAGGGCTATCTGAAAACGGCTGTGGCGCTGAAGTTGCCTGTGAATGTGGAGTTGGTGGCATGTGAAACCCGCATGTGGAGCATTCGTTTGTGTGGGATGCTCTACCAGGTTCATTCCTAGATAATGCACTCAAAGGGCACTAAGCATAGAGTGTGAAAACTGAGTTTCCTTGAGAGCTGCTTGGAAGCCTGATGGTGTGTGAAGTTAGTGAGCCAAATGGAGTTGTTCTCCCACAAGAACCACTCTGCTGATCCTTCTTCAATATGCCCTTCACCAACATGCAGTGTTTCCTTGATTGAATTAGCTCTCACACCAATATTTGCGTCTAGAGCCTTTGCATTGAGGGCTATCTGAAAACGGCTGTGGCGCTGAATTTGTCTGTGAATGTGGAGTTGGTGGCATGTGAAACCCGCATGTGGAGCATTCGTTTGTGTGGGATGCTCTACCAGGTTCATTCCTAGATAATGCATTCAAAGGGCACTAAACATAGAGTGTGAAAACTGAGTTTCCTTGAGAGCTGCTTGGAAGCCTGATGGTGTGTGAAGTTAGTGAGCCAAATGGAGTTGTTCTCCCACAAGAACCACTCGGCTGATCCTTCTTCAATATGCCCTTCACCAACATGCAGTGTTTCCTTGATTGAATTAGCTCTCACACCAATATTTGCGTCTAGAGCCTTTGCATTGAGGGCTATCTGAAACGGCTGTGGCGCTGAAGTTGCCTGTGAATGTGGAGTTGCTGGCATGTGAAACCCGCATGTGGAGCATTCGTTTGTGTGGGATGCTCTACCAGGTTCATTCCTAGATAATGCACTCAAAGGGCACTAAGCATAGAGTGTGAAAACTGAGTTTCCTTGAGAGCTGCTTGGAAGCCTGATGGTGTGTGAAGTTAGTGAGCCAAATGTAGTTGTTCTCCCACAAAGAACCACTCTGCTGATCCTTCTTCAATATGCCCCTTCACCAACATGCAGTGTTTCCTTGATTGAATTAGCTCTCACACCAATATTTGCGTCTAGAGCCTTTGCATTGAGGGCTATCTGAAAACGGCTGTGGCGCTGAAGTTGCCTGTGATGTGGAGTTGGTGGCATGTGAAACCCGCATGTGGAGCATTCGTTTGTGTGGGATGCTCTACCAGGTTCATTTCAGTCGTAGCCATACAAAGGGCACTAAGCATAGAGTGTGAAAACTGAGTTTCCTTGAGAGCTGCTTGGAAGCCTGATGGTGTGTGAAGTTAGTGAGCCAAATGGAGTTGTTCTCCCACAAGAACCACTCGGCTGATCCTTCTTCAATATGCCCTTCACCAACATGCAGTGTTTCCTTGATTGAATTAGCTCTCACACACCAATATTTGCGTCTAGAGCCTTTGCATTGAGGGCTATCTGAAAACGGCTGTGGCGCTGAAGTTGCCTGTGAATGTGGAGTTGGTGGCATGTGAAACCCGCATGTGGAGCATTCGTTTGTGTGGGATGCTGACCAAGCATCATTTCAGTCCTAGGCACACAAAGAGCACTAAGCATACAGTGTGAAAACTGAGTTTCCTTGAGAGCTGCTTGGAAGCCTGATGGGTGTGTGGAAGTTAGTGAGCCAAATGGAGTTGTTCTCCCACAAGAGCCACTCGGCTGATCCTTCTTCAATATGCCCTTCACCAACATGCAGTGTTTCCTTGATTGAATTAGCTCTCACACCAATATTTGCGTCTAGAGCCTTTGCATTGAGGGCTATCTGAAAACGGCTGTGGCGCTGAAGTTGCCTGTGAATGTGGAGTTGGTGGCATGTGAAACCCGCATGTGGAGCATTCGTTTGTGTGGGATGCTGACCAGGCTTCACTTCAGTCCTAGGCACACAAAGAGCACTAAGCATACAGTGTGAAAACTGAGTTTCCTTG
Organism: Ochotona princeps; assembly: GCF_030435755.1. Classification (NCBI taxonomy): domain Eukaryota; kingdom Metazoa; phylum Chordata; class Mammalia; order Lagomorpha; family Ochotonidae; genus Ochotona; species Ochotona princeps. The sequence continues at coordinate 24,333 of NW_026699469.1, forward strand.
AGAGCTGCTTGGAAGCCTGATGGTGTGTGAAGTTAGTGAGCCCAAATGGAGTTGTTCTCCCACAAGAACCACTCGGCTGATCCTTCTTCAATATGCCCTTCACCAACATGCAGTGTTTCCTTGATTGAATTAGCTCTCACACCAATATTTGCGTCTAGAGCCTTTGCATTGAGGGCTATCTAAAAATGGCAGTGGCGCTGAAGTTGCCTGTGAATGTGGAGTTGGTGGCATGTGAAACCCGCATGTGGAGCATTCGTTTGTGTGGGATGCTGACCAAGCTTCATTTCGGTCCTAGGCACACAAAAAGGGCACTAAGCATAGAGTGTGAAAACTGAGTTTCCTTGAGAGCTGCTTGGAAGCCTGATGGTGTGTGAAGTTAGTGAGCCAAATTGGAGTTGTTCTCCCACAAGAACCACTCGGCTGATCCTTCTTCAATATGCCCTTCACCAACATGCAGTGTTTCCTTGATTGAATTAGCTCTCACACCAATATTTGCGTCTAGAGCCTTTGCATTGAGGGCTATCTGAAAACGGCTGTGGCGCTGAAGTTGCCTGTGAATGTGGAGTTGGTGGCATGTGAAACCCGCATGTGGAGCATTCGTTTGTGTGGGATGCTGACCAGGCTTCACTTCAGTCCTAGGCACACAAAGAGCACTAAGCATAGAGTGTGAAAACTGAGTTTCCTTGAGAGCTGCTTGGAAGCCTGATGGTGTGTGAAGTTAGTGAGCCAAATGGAGTTGTTCTCCCACAAGAGCCACTCGGCTGATCCTTCTTCAATATGCCCTTCACCAACATGCAGTGTTTCCTTGATTGAATTAGCTCTCACACCAATATTTGCGTCTAGAGCCTTTGCATTGAGGGCTATCTGAAAATGGCTGTGGCGCTGAAGTTGCCTGTGAATGTGGAGTTGGTGGCATGTGAAACCCGCATGTGGAGCATTCGTTTGTGTGGGATGCTGACCAAGCTTCATTTCAGTCCTAGGCACACAAAAAGGGCACTAAGCATAGAGTGTGAAAACTGAGTTTCCTTGAGAGCTGCTTGGAAGCCTGATGGTGTGTGAAGTTAGTGAGCCAAATGGAGTTGTTCTCCCACAAGAACCACTCGGCTGATCCTTCTTCAATATGCCCTTCACCAACATGCAGTGTTTCCTTGATTGAATTAGCTCTCACACCAATATTTGCGTCTAGAGCCTTTGCATTGAGGGCTATCTGAAAACGGCTGTGGCGCTGAAGTTGCCTGTGAATGTGGAGTTGGTGGCATGTGAAACCCGCATGTGGAGCATTCGTTTGTGTGGGATGCTCTACCAGGTTCATTCCTAGATAATGCACTCAAAGGGCACTAAGCATAGAGTGTGAAAACTGAGTTTCCTTGAGAGCTGCTTGGAAGCCTGATGGTGTGTGAAGTTAGTGAGCCAAATGGAGTTGTTCTCCCACAAGAACCACTCTGCTGATCCTTCTTCAATATGCTCTTCACCAACATGCAGTGTTTCCTTGATTGAATTAGCTCTCACACCAATATTTGTGTCTAGAGCCTTTGCATTGAGGGCTATCTGAAAACGGCTGTGGAGCTGAAGTTGTCTGTGAATGTGGAGTTGGTGGCATGTGAAACCCGCATGTGGAGCATTCGTTTGTGTGGGATGCTCTACCAGGTTCATTCCTAGATAATGCATTCAAAGGGCACTAAACATAGAGTGTGAAAACTGAGTTTCCTTGAGAGCTGCTTGGAAGCCTGATGGTGTGTGAAGTTAGTGAGCCAAATGGAGTTGTTCTCCCACAAGAACCACTCGGCTGATCCTTCTTCAATATGCCCTTCACCAACATGCAGTGTTTCCTTGATTGAATTAGCTCTCACACCAATATTTGCGTCTAGAGCCTTTGCATTGAGGGCTATCTGAAAACGGCTGTGGCGCTGAAGTTGCCTGTGAATGTGGAGTTGCTGGCATGTGAAACCCGCATGTGGAGCATTCGTTTGTGTGGGATGCTGACCAAGCTTCACTTCAGTCCTAGGCACACAAAGAGCACTAAGCATACAGTGTGAAAACTGAGTTTCCTTGAGAGCTGCTTGGAAGCCTGATGGTGTGTGAAGTTAGTGAGCCAAATGGAGTTGTTCTCCCACAAGAACCACTCGGCTGATCCTTCTTCAATATGCCCTTCACCAACATGCAGTGTTTCCTTGATTGAATTAGCTCTCACACCAATATTTGCGTCTAGAGCCTTTGCATTGAGGGCTATCTGAAAACGGCTGTGGCGCTGAAGTTGCCTGTGAATGTGGAGTTGGTGCATGTGAAACCCGCATGTGGAGCATTCGTTTGTGTGGGATGCTGACCAGGCTTCACTTCAGTCCTAGGCACACAAAGAGCACTAAGCATACAGTGTGAAAACTGAGTTTCCTTGAGAGCTGCTTGGAAGCCTGATGGTGTGTGAAGTTAGTGAGCCAAATGGAGTTGTTCTCCCACAAGAACCACTCGGCTGATCCTTCTTCAATATGCCCTTCACCAACATGCAGTGTTTCCTTGATTGAATTAGCTCTCACACCAATATTTGCGTCTAGAGCCTTTGCATTGAGGGCTATCTGAAAACGGCTGTGGCGCTGAAGTTGCCTGTGAATGTGGAGTTGGTGGCATGTGAAACCCGCATGTGGAGCATTCGTTTGTGTGGGATGCTCTACCAGGTTCATTTCAGTCCTAGCCATACAAAGGGCACTAAGCATAGAGTGTGAAAACTGAGTTTCCTTGAGAGCTGCTTGGAAGCCTGATGGTGTGTGAAGTTAGTGAGCCAAATGGAGTTGTTCTCCCACAAGAACCACTCGGCTGATCCTTCTTCAATATGCCCTTCACCAACATGCAGTGTTTCCTTGATTGAATTAGCTCTCACACCAATATTTGCGTCTAGAGCCTTTGCATTGAGGGCTATCTGAAAACGGCTGTGGCGCTGAAGTTGCCTGTGAATGTGGAGTTGCTGGCATGTGAAACCCGCATGTGGAGCATTCGTTTGTGTGGGATGCTGACCAAGCTTCACTTCAGTCCTAGGCACACAAAGAGCACTAAGCATACAGTGTGAAAACTGAGTTTCCTTGAGAGCTGCTTGGAAGCCTGATGGTGTGTGAAGTTAGTGAGCCAAATGGAGTTGTTCTCCCACAAGAACCACTCGGCTGATCCTTCTTCAATATGCCCTTCACCAACATGCAGTGTTTCCTTGATTGAATTAGCTCTCACACCAATATTTGCGTCTAGAGCCTTTGCATTGAGGGCTATCTGAAAACGGCTGTGGCGCTGAAGTTGCCTGTGAATGTGGAGTTGGTGGCATGTGAAACCCGCATGTGGAGCATTCGTTTGTGTGGGATGCTCTACCAGGTTCATTCCTAGATAATGCACTCAAAGGGCACTAAGCATAGAGTGTGAAAACTGAGTTTCCTTGAGAGCTGCTTGGAAGCCTGATGGTGTGTGAAGTTAGTGAGCCAAATGGAGTTGTTCTCCCACAAGAACCACTCTGCTGATCCTTCTTCAATATGCCCTTCACCAACATGCAGTGTTTCCTTGATTGAATTAGCTCTCACACCAATATTTGTGTCTAGAGCCTTTGCATTGAGGGCTATCTGAAAACGGCTGTGGCGCTGAAGTTGTCTGTGAATGTGGAGTTGGTGGCATGTGAAACCCGCATGTGGAGCATTCGTTTGTGTGGGATGCTCTACCAGGTTCATTCCTAGATAATGCATTCAAAGGGCACTAAGCATAGAGTGTGAAAACTGAGTTTCCTTGAGAGCTGCTTGGAAGCCTGATGGGTGTGTGAAGTTAGTGAGCCAAATGGAGTTGTTCTCCCACAAGAACCACTCGGCTGATCCTTCTTCAATATGCCCTTCACCAACATGCAGTGTTTCCTTGATTGAATTAGCTCTCACACCAATATTTGCGTCTAGAGCCTTTGCATTGAGGGCTATCTGAAAACGGCTGTGGCGCTGAAGTTGCCTGTGAATGTGGAGTTGCTGGCATGTGAAACCCGCATGTGGAGCATTCGTTTGTGTGGATGCTCTACCAGGTTCATTCCTAGATAATGCACTCAAAGGGCACTAAGCATAGAGTGTGAAAACTGAGTTTCCTTGAGAGCTGCTTGGAAGCCTGATGGTGTGTGAAGTTAGTGAGCCAAATGGAGTTGTTCTCCCACAAGAACCACTCTGCTGATCCTTCTTCAATATGCCCTTCACCAACATGCAGTGTTTCCTTGATTGAATTAGCTCTCACACCAATATTTGCGTCTAGAGCCTTTGCATTGAGGGCTATCTGAAAACGGCTGTGGCGCTGAAGTTGCCTGTGAATGTGGAGTTGCTGGCATGTGAAACCCGCATGTGGAGCATTCGTTTGTGTGGGATGCTGACCAAGCTTCACTTCAGTCCTAGGCACACAAAGAGCACTAAGCATACAGTGTGAAAACTGAGTTTCCTTGAGAGCTGCTTGGAAGCCTGATGGTGTGTGAAGTTAGTGAGCCAAATGGAGTTGTTCTCCCACAAGAGCCACTCGGCTGATCCTTCTTCAATATGCCCTTCACCAACATGCAGTGTTTCCTTGATTGAATTAGCTCTCACACCAATATTTGCGTCTAGAGCCTTTGCATTGAGGGCTATCTGAAAATGGCTGTGGCGCTGAAGTTGCCTGTGAATGTGGAGTTGGTGGCATGTGAAACCCGCATGTGGAGCATTCGTTTGTGTGGGATGCTGACCAGGCTTCACTTCAGTCCTAGGCACACAAAGAGCACTAAGCATACAGTGTGAAAACTGAGTTTCCTTGAGAGCTGCTTGGAAGCCTGATGGTGTGTGAAGTTAGTGAGCCAAATGGAGTTGTTCTCCCACAAGAACCACTCGGCTGATCCTTCTTCAATATGCCCTTCACCAACATGCAGTGTTTCCTTGATTGAATTAGCTCTCACACCAATATTTGCGTCTAGAGCCTTTGCATTGAGGGCTATCTGAAAACGGCTGTGGCGCTGAAGTTGCCTGTGAATGTGGAGTTGGTGGCATGTGAAACCCGCATGTGGAGCATTCGTTTGTGCGGGATGCTCTACCAGGTTCATTCCTAGATAATGCACTCAAAGGGCACTAAGCATAGAGTGTGAAAACTGAGTTTCCTTGAGAGCTGCTTGGAAGCCTGATGGTGTGTGAAGTTAGTGAGCCAAATGGAGTTGTTCTCCCACAAGAACCACTCTGCTGATCCTTCTTCAATATGCCCTTCACCAACATGCAGTGTTTCCTTGATTGAATTAGCTCTCACACCAATATTTGTGTCTAGAGCCTTTGCATTGAGGGCTATCTGAAAACGGCTGTGGCGCTGAAGTTGTCTGTGAATGTGGAGTTGGTGGCATGTGAAACCCGCATGTGGAGCATTCGTTTGTGTGGGATGCTCTACCAGGTTCATTCCTAGATAATGCATTCAAAGGGCACTAAACATAGAGTGTGAAAACTGAGTTTCCTTGAGAGCTGCTTGGAAGCCTGATGGTGTGTGAAGTTAGTGAGCCAAATGGAGTTGTTCTCCCACAAGAACCACTCGGCTGATCCTTCTTCAATATGCCCTTCACCAACATGCAGTGTTTCCTTGATTGAATTAGCTCTCACACCAATATTTGCGTCTAGAGCCTTTGCATTGAGGGCTATCTGAAAACGGCTGTGGCGCTGAAGTTGCCTGTGAATGTGGAGTTGGTGGCATGTGAAACCCGCATGTGGAGCATTCGTTTGTGTGGGATGCTCTACCAGGTTCATTTCAGTCCTAGCCATACAAAGGGCACTAAGCATAGAGTGTGAAAACTGAGTTTCCTTGAGAGCTGCTTGGAAGCCTGATGGTGTGTGAAGTTAGTGAGCCAAATGGAGTTGTTCTCGCACAAGAACCACTCGGCTGATCCTTCTTCAATATGCCCTTCACCAACATGCAGTGTTTCCTTGATTGAATTAGCTCTCACACCAATATTTGCGTCTAGAGCCTTTGCATTGAGGGCTATCCGAAAACGGCTGTGGCGCTGAAGTTGCCTGTGAATGTGGAGTTGGTGGCATGTGAAACCCGCATGTGGAGCATTCGTTTGTGTGGGATGCTCTACCAGGTTCATTCCTAGATAATGCACTCAAAGGGCACTAAGCATAGAGTGTGAAAACTGAGTTTCCTTGAGAGCTGCTTGGAAGCCTGATGGTGTGTGAAGTTAGTGAGCCAAATGGAGTTGTTCTCCCACAAGAACCACTCGGCTGATCCTTCTTCAATATGCCCTTCACCAACATGCAGTGTTTCCTTGATTGAATTAGCTCTCACACCAATATTTGCGTCTAGAGCCTTTGCATTGAGGGCTATCTGAAAACGGCTGTGGCGCTGAAGTTGCCTGTGATGTGGAGTTGGTGGCATGTGAAACCCGCATGTGGAGCATTCGTTTGTGTGGGATGCTCTACCAGGTTCATTTCAGTCCTAGCCATACAAAGGGCACTAAGCACAGAGTGTGAAAACTGAGTTTCCTTGAGAGCTGCTTGGAAGCCTGATGGTGTGTGAAGTTAGTGAGCCAAATGGAGTTGTTCTCCCACAAGAACCACTCGGCTGATCCTTCTTCAATATGCCCTTCACCAACATGCAGTGTTTCCTTGATTGAATTAGCTCTCACACCAATATTTGCGTCTAGAGCCTTTGCATTGAGGGCTATCTGAAAACGGCTGTGGCGCTGAAGTTGCCTGTGAATGTGGAGTTGGTGGCATGTGAAACCCGCATGTGGAGCATTCGTTTGTGTGGGATGCTGACCATGCTTCACTTCAGTCCTAGGCACACAAAGAGCACTAAGCATAGAGTGTGAAAACTGAGTTTCCTTGAGAGCTGCTTGGAAGCCTGATGGTGTGTGAAGTTAGTGAGCCAAATGGAGTTGTTCTCCCACAAGAGCCACTCGGCTGATCCTTCTTCAATATGCCCTTCACCAACATGCAGTGTTTCCTTGATTGAATTAGCTCTCACACCAATATTTGCGTCTAGAGCCTTTGCATTGAGGGCTATCTGAAAACGGCTGTGGCGCTGAAGTTGCCTGTGAATGTGGAGTTGGTGGCATGTGAAACCCGCATGTGGAGCATTCGTTTGTGTGGGATGCTGACCAAGCTTCATTTCAGTCCTAGGCACACAAAAAGGGCACTAAGCATAGAGTGTGAAAACTGAGTTTCCTTGAGAGCTGCTTGGAAGCCTGATGGTGTGTGAAGTTAGTGAGCCAAATGGAGTTGTTCTCCCACAAGAACCACTCGGCTGATCCTTCTTCAATATGCCCTTCACCAACATGCAGTGTTTCCTTGATTGAATTAGCTCTCACACCAATATTTGCGTCTAGAGCCTTTGCATTGAGGGCTATCTGAAAACGGCTGTGGCGCTGAAGTTGCCTGTGAATGTGGAGTTGGTGGCATGTGAAACCCGCATGTGGAGCATTCGTTTGTGTGGGATGCTCTACCAGGTTCATTCCTAGATAATGCACTCAAAGGGCACTAATATAGAGTGTGAAAACTGAGTTTCCTTGAGAGCTGCTTGGAAGCCTGATGGTGTGTGAAGTTAGTGATCCAAATGGAGTTGTTCTCCCACAAGAACCACTCTGCTGATCCTTCTTCAATATGCCCTTCACCAACATGCAGTGTTTCCTTGATTGAATTAGCTCTCACACCAATATTTGTGTCTAGAGCCTTTGCATTGAGGGCTATCTGAAAACGGCTGTGGCGCTGAAGTTGTCTGTGAATGTGGAGTTGGTGGCATGTGAAACCCGCATGTGGAGCATTCGTTTGTGTGGGATGCTCTACCAGGTTCATTCCTAGATAATGCATTCAAAGGGCACTAAACATAGATTGTGAAAACTGAGTTTCCTTGAGAGCTGCTTGGAAGCCTGATGGTGTGTGAAGTTAGTGAGCCAAATGGAGTTGTTCTCCCACAAGAACCACTCGGCTGATCCTTCTTCAATATGCCCTTCACCAACATGCAGTGTTTCCTTGATTGAATTAGCTCTCACACCAATATTTGCGTCTAGAGCCTTTGCATTCAGGGCTATCTGAAAACGGCTGTGGCGCTGAAGTTGCCTGTGAATGTGGAGTTGGTGGCATGTGAAACCCGCATATGGAGCATTCGTTTGTGTGGGATGCTCTACCAGGTTCATTTCAGTCCTAGCCATACAAAGGGCACTAAGCAGAGAGTGTGAAAACTGAGTTTCCTTGAGAGCTGCTTGGAAGCCTGATGGTGTGTGAAGTTAGTGAGCCAAATGGAGTTGTTCTCCCACAAGAACCACTCGGCTGATCCTTCTTCAATATGCCCTTCACCAACATGCAGTGTTTCCTTGATTGAATTAGCTCTCACACCAATATTTGCGTCTAGAGCCTTTGCATTGAGGGCTATCTGAAAACGGCTGTGGCGCTGAAGTTGCCTGTGAATGTGGAGTTGGTGGCATGTGAAACCCGCATGTGGAGCATTCGTTTGTGTGGGATGCTGACCAAGCTTCACTTCAGTTCTAGGCACACAAAGAGCACTAAGCATACAGTGTGAAAACTGAGTTTCCTTGAGAGCTGCTTGGAAGCCTGATGGTGTGTGAAGTTAGTGAGCCAAATGGAGTTGTTCTCCCACAAGAGCCACTCGGCTGATCCTTCTTCAATATGCCCTTCACCAACATGCAGTGTTTCCTTGATTGAATTAGCTCTCACACCAATATTTGCGTCTAGAGCCTTTGCATTGAGGGCTATCTGAAAACGGCTGTGGCGCTGAAGTTGCCTGTGAATGTGGAGTTGGTGGCATGTGAAACCCGCATGTGGAGCATTCGTTTGTGTGGGATGCTGACCAAGCTTCATTTCAGTCCTAGGCACACAAAAAGGGCACTAAGCATAGAGTGTGAAAACTGAGTTTCCTTGAGAGCTGCTTGGAAGCCTGATGGTGTGTGAAGTTAGTAAGCCAAATGGAGTTGTTCTCCCACAAGAACCACTCGGCTGATCCTTCTTCAATATGCCCTTCACCAACATGCAGTGTTTCCTTGATTGAATTAGCTCTCACACCAATATTTGCGTCTAGAGCCTTTGCATTGAGGGCTATCTGAAAACGGCTGTGGCGCTGAAGTTGCCTGTGAATGTGGAGTTGGTGGCATGTGAAACCCGCATGTGGAGCATTCGTTTGTGTGGGATGCTCTACCAGGTTCATTCCTAGATAATGCACTCAAAGGGCACTAAGCATAGAGTGTGAAAACTGAGTTTCCTTGAGAGCTGCTTGGAAGCCTGATGGTGTGTGAAGTTAGTGAGCCAAATGGAGTTGTTCTCCCACAAGAACCACTCTGCTGATCCTTCTTCAATATGCCCTTCACCAACATGCAGTGTTTCCTTGATTGAATTAGCTCTCACACCAATATTTGCGTCTAGAGCCTTTGCATTCAGGGCTATCTGAAAACGGCTGTGGCGCTGAAGTTGTCTGTGAATGTGGAGTTGGTGGCATGTGAAACCCGCATGTGGAGCATTCGTTTGTGTGGGATGCTCTACCAGATTCATTCCTAGATAATGCAATCAAAGGGCACTAAGCATAGAGTGTGAAAACTGAGTTTCCTTGAGAGCTGCTTGGAAGCCTGATGGTGTGTGAAGTTAGTGAGCCAAATGGAGTTGTTCTCCCACAAGAACCACTCGGCTGATCCTTCTTCAATATGCCCTTCACCAACATGCAGTGTTTCCTTGATTGAATTAGCTCTCACACCAATATTTGCGTCTAGAGCCTTTGCATTGAGGGCTATCTGAAAACGGCTGTGGCGCTGAAGTTGCCTGTGAATGTGGAGTTGGTGGCATGTGAAACCCGCATGTGGAGCATTCGTTTGTGTGGGATGCTGACCAAGCTTCACTTCAGTCCTAGGCACACAAAGAGCACTAAGCATACAGTGTGAAAACTGAGTTTCCTTGAGAGCTGCTTGGAAGCCTGATGGTGTGTGAAGTTAGTGAGCCAAATGGAGTTGTTCTCCCACAAGAACCACTCGGCTGATCCTTCTTCAATATGCCCTTCACCAACATGCAGTGTTTCCTTGATTGAATTAGCTCTCACACCAATATTTGCGTCTAGAGCCTTTGCATTGAGGGCTATCTGAAAACGGCTGTGGCGCTGAAGTTGCCTGTGAATGTGGAGTTGGTGGCATGTGAAACCCGCATGTGGAGCATTCGTTTGTGTGGGATGCTCTACCAGGTTCATTCCTAGATAATGCACTCAAAGGGCACTAAGCATAGAGTGTGAAAACTGAGTTTCCTTGAGAGCTGCTTGGAAGCCTGATGGTGTGTGAAGTTAGTGAGCCAAATGGAGTTGTTCTCCCACAAGAACCACTCTGCTGATCCTTCTTCAATATGCCCTTCACCAACATGCAGTGTTTCCTTGATTGAATTAGCTCTCACACCAATATTTGTGTCTAGAGCCTTTGCATTGAGGGCTATCTGAAAACGGCTGTGGCGCTGAAGTTGTCTGTGAATGTGGAGTTCGTGCCATGTGAAACCCGCATGTGGAGCATTCGTTTGTGTGGGATGCTCTACCAGGTTCATTCCTAGATAATGCATTCAAAGGGCACTAAACATAGAGTGTGAAAACTGAGTTTCCTTGAGAGCTGCTTGGAAGCCTGATGGTGTGTGAAGTTAGTGAGCCAAATGGAGTTGTTCTCCCACAAGAACCACTCGGCTGATCCTTCTTCAATATGCCCTTCACCAACATGCAGTGTTTCCTTGATTGAATTAGCTCTCACACCAATATTTGCGTCTAGAGCCTTTGCATTGAGGGCTATCTGAAAACGGCTGTGGCGCTGAAGTTGCCTGTGAATGTGGAGTTGGTGGCATGTGAAACCCGCATGTGGAGCATTCGTTTGTGTGGGATGCTGACCAAGCTTCACTTCAGTCCTAGGCACACAAAGAGCACTAAGCATACAGTGTGAAAACTGAGTTTCCTTGAGAGCTGCTTGGAAGCCTGATGGTGTGTGAAGTTAGTGAGCCAAATGGAGTTGTTCTCCCACAAGAACCACTCGGCTGATCCTTCTTCAATATGCCCTTCACCAACATGCAGTGTTTCCTTGATTGAATTAGCTCTCACACCAATATTTGCGTCTAGAGCCTTTGCATTGAGGGCTATCTGAAAACGGCTGTGGCGCTGAAGTTGCCTGTGAATGTGGAGTTGGTGGCATGTGAAACCCGCATGTGGAGCATTCGTTTGTGTGGGATGCTCTACCAGGTTCATTCCTAGATAATGCACTCAAAGGGCACTAAGCATAGAGTGTGAAAACTGAGTTTCCTTGAGAGCTGCTTGGAAGCCTGATGGTGTGTGAAGTTAGTGAGCCAAATGGAGTTGTTCTCCCACAAGAGCCACTCGGCTGATCCTTCTTCAATATGCCCTTCACCAACATGCAGTGTTTCCTTGATTGAATTAGCTCTCACACCAATATTTGCGTCTAGAGCCTTTGCATTGAGGGCTATCTGAAAACGGCTGTGGCGCTGAAGTTGCCTGTGAATGTGGAGTTGGTGGCATGTGAAACCCGCATGTGGAGCATTCGTTTGTGTGGGATGCTGACCAAGCTTCACTTCAGTCCTAGGCACACAAAGAGCACTAAGCATACAGTGTGAAAACTGAGTTTCCTTGAGAGCTGCTTGGAAGCCTGATGGTGTGTGAAGTTAGTGAGCCAAATGGAGTTGTTCTCCCACAAGAACCACTCGGCTGATCCTTCTTCAATATGCCCTTCACCAACATGCAGTGTTTCCTTGATTGAATTAGCTCTCACACCAATATTTGCGTCTAGAGCCTTTGCATTGAGGGCTATCTGAAAACGGCTGTGGCGCTGAAGTTGCCTGTGAATGTGGAGTTGGTGGCATGTGAAACCCGCATGTGGAGCATTCGTTTGTGTGGGATGCTCTACCAGGTTCATTCCTAGATAATGCACTCAAAGGGCACTAAGCATAGAGTGTGAAAACTGAGTTTCCTTGAGAGCTGCTTGGAAGCCTGATGGTGTGTGAAGTTAGTGAGCCAAATGGAGTTGTTCTCCCACAAGAACCACTCTGCTGATCCTTCTTCAATATGCCCTTCACCAACATGCAGTGTTTCCTTGATTGAATTAGCTCTCACACCAATATTTGCGTCTAGAGCCTTTGCATTCAGGGCTATCTGAAAACGGCTGTGGCGCTGAAGTTGTCTGTGAATGTGGAGTTGGTGGCATGTGAAACCCGCATGTGGAGCATTCGTTTGTGTGGGATGCTCTACCAGATTCATTCCTAGATAATGCAATCAAAGGGCACTAAGCATAGAGTGTGAAAACTGAGTTTCCTTGAGAGCTGCTTGGAAGCCTGATGGTGTGTGAAGTTAGTGAGCCAAATGGAGTTGTTCTCCCACAAGAACCACTCGGCTGATCCTTCTCCAATATGCCCTTCACCAACATGCAGTGTTTCCTTGATTGAATTAGCTCTCACACCAATATTTGCGTCTAGAGCCTTTGCATTGAGGGCTATCTGAAAACGGCTGTGGCGCTGAAGTTGCCTGTGAATGTGGAGTTGGTGGCATGTGAAACCCGCATGTGGAGCATTCGTTTGTGTGGGATGCTGACCAAGCTTCACTTCAGTCCTAGGCACACAAAGAGCACTAAGCATACAGTGTGAAAACTGAGTTTCCTTGAGAGCTGCTTGGAAGCCTGATGGTGTGTGAAGTTAGTGAGCCAAATGGAGTTGTTCTCCCACAAGAACCACTCGGCTGATCCTTCTTCAATATGCCCTTCACCAACATGCAGTGTTTCCTTGATTGAATTAGCTCTCACACCAATATTTGCGTCTAGAGCCTTTGCATTGAGGGCTATCTGAAAACGGCTGTGGCGCTGAAGTTGCCTGTGAATGTGGAGTTGGTGGCATGTGAAACCCGCATGTGGAGCATTCGTTTGTGTGGGATGCTCTACCAGGTTCATTCCTAGATAATGCACTCAAAGGGCACTAAGCATAGAGTGTGAAAACTGAGTTTCCTTGAGAGCTGCTTGGAAGCCTGATGGTGTGTGAAGTTAGTGAGCCAAATGGAGTTGTTCTCCCACAAGAACCACTCTGCTGATCCTTCTTCAATATGCCCTTCACCAACATGCAGTGTTTCCTTGATTGAATTAGCTCTCACACCAATATTTGTGTCTAGAGCCTTTGCATTGAGGGCTATCTGAAAACGGCTGTGGCGCTGAAGTTGTCTGTGAATGTGGAGTTCGTGCCATGTGAAACCCGCATGTGGAGCATTCGTTTGTGTGGGATGCTCTACCAGGTTCATTCCTAGATAATGCATTCAAAGGGCACTAAACATAGAGTGTGAAAACTGAGTTTCCTTGAGAGCTGCTTGGAAGCCTGATTGGTGTGTGAAGTTAGTGAGCCAAATGGAGTTGTTCTCCCACAAGAACCACTCGGCTGATCCTTCTTCAATATGCCCTTCACCAACATGCAGTGTTTCCTTGATTGAATTAGCTCTCACACCAATATTTGCGTCTAGAGCCTTTGCATTGAGGGCTATCTGAAAACGGCTGTGGCGCTGAAGTTGCCTGTGAATGTGGAGTTGGTGGCATGTGAAACCCGCATGTGGAGCATTCGTTTGTGTGGGATGCTGACCAAGCTTCACTTCAGTCCTAGGCACACAAAGAGCACTAAGCATACAGTGTGAAAACTGAGTTTCCTTGAGAGCTGCTTGGAAGCCTGATGGTGTGTGAAGTTAGTGAGCCAAATGGAGTTGTTCTCCCACAAGAACCACTCGGCTGATCCTTCTTCAATATGCCCTTCACCAACATGCAGTGTTTCCTTGATTGAATTAGCTCTCACACCAATATTTGCTTCTAGAGCCTTTGCATTGAGGGCTATCTGAAAACGGCTGTGGCGCTGAAGTTGCCTGTGAATGTGGAGTTGGTGGCATGTGAAACCCGCATGTGGAGCATTCGTTTGTGTGGGATGCTCTACCAGGTTCATTCCTAGATAATGCACTCAAAGGGCACTAAGCATAGAGTGTGAAAACTGAGTTTCCTTGAGAGCTGCTTGGAAGCCTGATGGTGTGTGAAGTTAGTGAGCCAAATGGAGTTGTTCTCCCACAAGAACCACTCTGCTGATCCTTCTTCAATATGCCCTTCACCAACATGCAGTGTTTCCTTGATTGAATTAGCTCTCACACCAATATTTGTGTCTAGAGCCTTTGCATTGAGGGCTATCTGAAAACGGCTGTGGCGCTGAAGTTGTCTGTGAATGTGGAGTTCGTGCCATGTGAAACCCGCATGTGGAGCATTCGTTTGTGTGGGATGCTCTACCAGGTTCATTCCTAGATAATGCATTCAAAGGGCACTAAACATAGAGTGTGAAAACTGAGTTTCCTTGAGAGCTGCTTGGAAGCCTGATGGTGTGTGAAGTTAGTGAGCCAAATGGAGTTGTTCTCCCACAAGAACCACTCGGCTGATCCTTCTTCAATATGCCCTTCACCAACATGCAGTGTTTCCTTGATTGAATTAGCTCTCACACCAATATTTGCGTCTAGAGCCTTTGCATTGAGGGCTATCTGAAAACGGCTGTGGCGCTGAAGTTGCCTGTGATGTGGAGTTGGTGGCATGTGAAACCCGCATGTGGAGCATTCGTTTGTGTGGGATGCTCTACCAGGTTCATTTCAGTCCTAGCCATACAAAGGGCACTAAGCATAGAGTGTGAAAACTGAGTTTCCTTGAGAGCTGCTTGGAAGCCTGATGGTGTGTGAAGTTAGTGAGCCAAATGGAGTTGTTCTCCCACAAGAACCACTCGGCTGATCCTTCTTCAATATGCCCTTCACCAACATGCAGTGTTTCCTTGATTGAATTAGCTCTCACACCAATATTTGCGTCTAGAGCCTTTGCATTGAGGGCTATCTGAAAACGGCTGTGGCGCTGAAGTTGCCTGTGAATGTGGAGTTGCTGGCATGTGAAACCCGCATGTGGAGCATTCGTTTGTGTGGGATGCTGACCAAGCTTCACTTCAGTCCTAGGCACACAAAGAGCACTAAGCCCACAGTGTGAAAACTGAGTTTCCTTGAGAGCTGCTTGGAAGCCTGATGGTGTGTGAAGTTAGTGAGCCAAATGGAGTTGTTCTCCCACAAGAACCACTCAGCTGATCCTTCTTCAATATGCCCTTCACCAACATGCAGTGTTTCCTTGATTGAATTAGCTCTCACACCAATATTTGCGTCTAGAGCCTTTGCATTGAGGGCTATCTGAAAACGGCTGTGGCGCTGAAGTTGCCTGTGAATGTGGAGTTGGTGGCATGTGAAACCCGCATGTGGAGCATTCGTTTGTGTGGGATGCTGACCAAGCTTCACTTCAGTCATAGGCACACAAAGAGCACTAAGCATAGAGTGTGAAAACTGAGTTTCCTTGAGAGCTGCTTGGAAGCCTGATGGTGTGTGAAGTTAGTGAGCCAAATGGAGTTGTTCTCCCACAAGAGCCACTCGGCTGATCCTTCTTCAATATGCCATTCACCAACATGCAGTGTTTCCTTGATTGAATTAGCTCTCACACCAATATTTGCGTCTAGAGCCTTTGCATTGAGGGCTATCTGAAAACGGCTGTGGCGCTGAAGTTGCCTGTGAATGTGGAGTTGGTGGCATGTGAAACCCGCATGTGGAGCATTCGTTTGTGTGGGATGCTGACCAAGCTTCATTTCAGTCCTAGGCACACAAAAAGGGCACTAAGCATAGAGTGTGAAAACTGAGTTTCCTTGAGAGCTGCTTGGAAGCCTGATGGTGTGTGAAGTTAGTGAGCCAAATGGAGTTGTTCTCCCACAAGAACCACTCGGCTGATCCTTCTTCAATATGCCCTTCACCAACATGCAGTGTTTCCTTGATTGAATTGGCTCTCACACCAATATTTGCGTCTAGAGCCTTTGCTTTGAGGGCTATCTGAAAACGGCTGTGGCGCTGGAGTTGCCTGTGAATGTGGAGTTGGTGGCATGTGAAACCCGCATGTGGAGCATTCGTTTGTGTGGGATGCTCTACCAGGTTCATTCCTAGATAATGCACTCAAAGGGCACTAAGCATAGAGTGTGAAAACTGAGTTTCCTTGAGAGCTGCTTGGAAGCCTGATGGTGTGTGAAGTTAGTGAGCCAAATGGAGTTGTTCTCCCACAAGAACCACTCGGCTGATCCTTCTTCAATATGCCCTTCACCAACATGCAGTGTTTCCTTGATTGAATTAGCTCTCACACCAATATTTGCGTCTAGAGCCTTTGCATTGAGGGCTATCTGAAAACGGCTGTGGCGCTGAAGTTGCCTGTGAATGTGGAGTTGGTGGCATGTGAAACCCGCATGTGGAGCATTCGTTTGTGTGGGATGCTGACCAAGCTTCACTTCAGTCCTAGGCACACAAAGAGCACTAAGCATAGAGTGTGAAAACTGAGTTTCCTTGAGAGCTGCTTGGAAGCCTGATGGTGTGTGAAGTTAGTGAGCCAAATGGAGTTGTTCTCCCACAAGAACCACTCGGCTGATCCTTCTTCAATATGCCCTTCACCAACATGCAGTGTTTCCTTGATTGAATTAGCTCTCACACCAATATTTGCGTCTAGAGCCTTTGCATTGAGGGCTATCTGAAAACGGCTGTGGCGCTGAAGTTGCCTGTGAATGTGGAGTTGGTGGCATGTGAAACCCGCATGTGGAGCATTCGTTTGTGTGGGATGCTGACCAAGCTTCACTTCAGTCATAGGCACACAAAGAGCACTAAGCATAGAGTGTGAAAACTGAGTTTCCTTGAGAGCTGCTTGGAAGCCTGATG
The DNA here is from genome assembly GCF_030435755.1 of Ochotona princeps. Lineage (NCBI taxonomy): Eukaryota > Metazoa > Chordata > Mammalia > Lagomorpha > Ochotonidae > Ochotona > Ochotona princeps. Next base: position 41,073 of record NW_026699469.1, read on the forward strand.
GTGTGTGAAGTTAGTGAGCCAAATGGAGTTGTTCTCCCACAAGAGCCACTCGGCTGATCCTTCTTCAATATGCCCTTCACCAACATGCAGTGTTTCCTTGATTGAATTAGCTCTCACACCAATATTTGCGTCTAGAGCCTTTGCATTGAGGGCTATCTGAAAACGGCTGTGGCGCTGAAGTTGCCTGTGAATGTGGAGTTGGTGGCATGTGAAACCCGCATGTGGAGCATTCGTTTGTGTGGGATGCTGACCAAGCTTCATTTCAGTCCTAGGCACACAAAAAGGGCACTAAGCATAGAGTGTGAAAACTGAGTTTCCTTGAGAGCTGCTTGGAAGCCTGATGGTGTGTGAAGTTAGTGAGCCAAATGGAGTTGTTCTCCCACAAGAACCACTCGGCTGATCCTTCTTCAATATGCCCTTCACCAACATGCAGTGTTTCCTTGATTGAATTGGCTCTCACACCAATATTTGCGTCTAGAGCCTTTGCTTTGAGGGCTATCTGAAAACGGCTGTGGCGCTGGAGTTGCCTGTGAATGTGGAGTTGGTGGCATGTGAAACCCGCATGTGGAGCATTCGTTTGTGTGGGATGCTCTACCAGGTTCATTCCTAGATAATGCACTCAAAGGGCACTAAGCATAGAGTGTGAAAACTGAGTTTCCTTGAGAGCTGCTTGGAAGCCTGATGGTGTGTGAAGTTAGTGAGCCAAATGGAGTTGTTCTCCCACAAGAACCACTCGGCTGATCCTTCTTCAATATGCCCTTCACCAACATGCAGTGTTTCCTTGATTGAATTAGCTCTCACACCAATATTTGCGTCTAGAGCCTTTGCATTGAGGGCTATCTGAAAATGGCTGTGGCGCTGAAGTTGCCTGTGAATGTGGAGTTGGTGGCATGTGAAACCCGCATGTGGAGCATTCGTTTGTGTGGGATGCTCTACCAGGTTCATTTCAGTCCTAGCCAAAGAGAGGGCACTAAGCATAGAGTGTGAAAACTGAGTTTCCTTGAGAGCTGCTTGGAAGCCTGATGGTGTGTGAAGTTAGTGAGCCAAATGGAGTTGTTCTCCCACAAGAACCACTCGGCTGATCCTTCTTCAATATGCCCTTCACCAACATGCAGTGTTTCCTTGATTGAATTAGCTCTCACACCAATATTTGCGTCTAGAGCCTTTGCATTGAGGGCTATCTGAAAACGGCTGTGGCGCTGAAGTTGCCTGTGAATGTGGAGCTGGTGGCATGTGAAACCCGCATGTGGAGCATTCGTTTGTGTGGGATGCTCTACCAGGTTCATTTCAGTCCTAGCCATACAAAGGGCACTAAGCATAGAGTGTGAAAACTGAGTTTCCTTGAGAGCTGCTTGGAAGCCTGATGGTGTGTGAAGTTAGTGAGCCAAATGGAGTTGTTCTCCCACAAGAACCACTCGGCTGATCCTTCTTCAATATGCCCTTCACCAACATGCAGTGTTTCCTTGATTGAATTAGCTCTCATACCAATATTTGCGTCTAGAGCTTTTGCATTGAGGGCTATCTGAAAATGGCTGTGGCGCTGAAGTTGCCTGAGAATGTGGAGTTGGTGGCATGTGAAACCCGCATGTGGAGCATTCGTTTGTGTGGGATGCTCTACCAGGTTCATTTCAGTCCTAGCCATACAAAAGGCACTAAGCATAGAGTGTGAAAACTGAGTTTCCTTGAGAGCTGCTTGGAAGCCTGATGGTGTGTGAAGTTAGTGAGCCAAATGGAGTTGTTCTCCCACAAGAACCACTCGGCTGATCCTTCTTCAATATGCCCTTCACCAACATGCAATGTTTCCTTGATTGAATTATCTCTCACACCAATATTTGCGTCTAGAGCCTTTGCATTGAGGGCTATCTGAAAACGGCTGTGGCGCTGAAGTTGCCTGTGAATGTGGAGTTGCTGGCATGTGAAACCCGCATGTGGAGCATTCGTTTGTGTGGGATGCTGACCAAGCTTCATTTCAGTCCTAGGCACTCAAACGGCACTAAGCATAGAGTGTGAAAACTGAGTTTCCTGAGAGCTGCTTGGAAGCCTGATGGTGTGTGAAGTTAGTGAGCCAAATGGAGTTGTTCTCCCACAAGAACCACTCGGCTGATCCTTCTTCAATATGCCCTTCACCAACATGCAGTGTTTCCTTGATTGAATTAGCTCTCACACCAATATTTGCGTCTAGAGCCTTTGCATTGAGGGCTATCTGAAAACGGCTGTGGCGCTGAAGTTGCCTGTGAATGTGGAGTTGGTGGCATGTGAAACCCGCATGTGGAGCATTCGTTTGTGTGGGATGCTCTACCAGGTTCATTTCAGTCCTAGCCAAAGAGAGGGCACTAAGCATAGAGTGTGAAAACTGAGTTTCCTTGAGAGCTGCTTGGAAGCCTGATGGTGTGTGAAGTTAGTGAGCCAAATGGAGTTGTTCTCCCACAAGAACCACTCGGCTGATCCTTCTTCAATATGCCCTTCACCAACATGCAGTGTTTCCTTGATTGAATTAGCTCTCACACCAATATTTGCGTCTAGAGCCTTTGCATTGAGGGCTATCTGAAAACGGCTGTGGCGCTGAAGTTGCCTGTGAATGTGGAGTTGCTGGCATGTGAAACCCGCATGTGGAGCATTCGTTTGTGTGGGATGCTGACCAAGCTTCACTTCAGTCTTAGGCACACAAAGAGCACTAAGCCCACAGTGTGAAAACTGAGTTTCCTTGAGAGCTGCTTGGAAGCCTGATGGTGTGTGAAGTTAGTGAGCCAAATGGAGTTGTTCTCCCACAAGAACCACTCGGCTGATCCTTCTTCAATATGCCCTTCACCAACATGCAGTGTTTCCTTGATTGAATTAGCTCTCACACCAATATTTGCGTCTAGAGCCTTTGCATTGAGGGCTATCTGAAAATGGCTGTGGCGCTGAAGTTGCCTGTGAATGTGGAGTTGCTGGCATGTGAAACCCGCATGTGGAGCATTCGTTTGTGTGGGATGCTGACCAAGCTTCACTTCAGTCATAGGCACACAAAGAGCAGTAAGCATACAGTGTGAAAACTGAGTTTCCTTGAGAGCTGCTTGGAAGCCTGATGGTGTGTGAAGTTAGTGAGCCAAATGGAGTTGTTCTCCCACAAGAGCCACTCGGCTGATCCTTCTTCAATATGCCCTTCACCAACATGCAGTGTTTCCTTGATTGAATTAGCTCTCACACCAATATTTGCGTCTAGAGCCTTTGCATTGAGGGCTATCTGAAAACGGCTGTGGCGCTGAAGTTGCCTGTGAATGTGGAGTTGGTGGCATGTGAAACCCGCATGTGGAGCATTCGTATGTGTGGGATGCTCTACCAGGTTCATTCCTAGATAATGCACTCAAAGGGCACTAAGCATAGAGTGTGAAAACTGAGTTTCCTTGAGAGCTGCTTGGAAGCCTGATGGTGTGTGAAGTTAGTGAGCCAAATGGAGTTGTTCTCCCACAAGAACCACTCTGCTGATCCTTCTTCAATATGCCCTTCACCAACATGCAGTGTTTCCTTGATTGAATTAGCTCTCACACCAATATTTGTGTCTAGAGCCTTTGCATTGAGGGCTATCTGAAAACGGCTGTGGCGCTGAAGTTGCCTGTGAATGTGGAGTTGGTGGCATGTGAAACCCGCATGTGGAGCATTCGTTTGTGTGGGATGCTGACCAAGCTTCATTTCAGTCCTAGGCACACAAAGGGCACTAAGCATAGAGTGTGAAAACTGAGTTTCCTTGAGAGCTGCTTGGAAGCCTGATGGTGTGTGAAGTTAGTGAGCCAAATGGAGTTGTTCTCCCACAAGAACCACTCGGCTGATCCTTCTTCAATATGCCCTTCACCAACATGCAGTGTTTCCTTGATTGAATTAGCTCTCACACCAATATTTGCGTCTAGAGCCTTTGCATTGAGGGCTATCTGAAAACGGCTGTGGCGCTGAAGTTGCCTGTGAATGTGGAGTTGGTGGCATGTGAAACCCGCATGTGGAGCATTCGTTTGTGTGGGATGCTCTACCAGGTTCTTTCCTAGATAATGCACTCAAAGGGCACTAAGCATAGAGTGTGAAAACTGAGTTTCCTTGAGAGCTGCTTGGAAGCCTGATGGTGTGTGAAGTTAGTGAGCCAAATGGAGTTGTTCTCCCACAAGAACCACTCGGCTGATCCTTCTTCAATATGCCCTTCACCAACATGCAGTGTTTCCTTGATTGAATTAGCTCTCACACCAATATTTGCGTCTAGAGCCTTTGCATTGAGGGCTATCTGAAAACGGCTGTGGCGCTGAAGTTGCCTGTGAATGTGGAGCTGTTGGCATGTGAAACCCGCATGTGGAGCATTCGTTTGTGTGGGATGCTCTACCAGGTTCATTTCAGTCATAGCCAAAGAAAGGGCACTAAGCATAGAGTGTGAAAACTGAGTTTCCTTGAGAGCTGCTTGGAAGCCTGATGGTGTGTGAAGTTAGTGAGCCAAATGGAGTTGTTCTCCCACAAGAACCACTCGGCTGATCCTTCTTCAATATGCCCTTCACCAACATGCAGTGTTTCCTTGATTGAATTGGCTCTCACACCAATATTTGCGTCTAGAGCCTTTGCTTTGAGGGCTATCTGAAAACGGCTGTGGCGCTGAAGTTGCCTGTGAATGTGGAGTTGGTGGCATGTGAAACCCGCATGTGGAGCATTCGTTTGTGTGGGATGCTCTACCAGGTTCATTCCTAGATAATGCACTCAAAGGGCACTAAGCATAGAGTGTGAAAACTGAGTTTCCTTGAGAGCTGCTTGGAAGCCTGATGGTGTGTGAAGTTAGTGAGCCAAATGGAGTTGTTCTCCCACAAGAACCACTCGGCTGATCCTTCTTCAATATGCCCTTCACCAACATGCAGTGTTTCCTTGATTGAATTAGCTCTCACACCAATATTTGCGTCTAGAGTCTTTGCATTGAGGGCTATCTGAAAATGGCTGTGGCGCTGAAGTTGCCTGTGAATGTGGAGTTGGTGGCATGTGAAACCCGCATGTGGAGCATTCGTTTGTGTGGGATGCTCTATCAGGTTCATTTCAGTCCTAGCCATACAAAGGGCACTAAGCATAGAGTGTGAAAACTGAGTTTCCTTGAGAGCTGCTTGGAAGCCTGATGGTGTGTGAAGTTAGTGAGCCAAATGGAGTTGTTCTCCCACAAGAACCACTCGGCTGATCCTTCTTCAATATGCCCTTCACCAACATGCAGTGTTTCCTTGATTGAATTAGCTCTCACACCAATATTTGCGTCTAGAGCCTTTGCATTGAGGGCTATCTGAAAACGGCTGTGGCGCTGAAGTTGCCTGTGAATGTGGAGTTGGTGGCATGTGAAACCCGCATGTTGAGCATTCGTTTGTATGGGATGCTGACCAAGCTTAATTTCAGTCGTAGCCAAAGAAAGGGCACTAAGCATAGAGTGTGAAAACTGAGTTTCCTTGAGAGCTGCTTGGAAGCCTGATGGTGTGTGAAGTTAGTGAGCCAAATGGAGTTGTTCTCCCACAAGAACCACTCGGCTGATCCTTCTTCAATATGCCCTTCACCAACATGCAGTGTTTCCTTGATTGAATTAGCTCTCACACCAATATTTGCGTCTAGAGCCTTTGCATTGAGGGCTATCTGAAAATGGCTGTGGCGCTGAAGTTGCCTGTGAATGTGGAGTTGCTGGCATGTGAAACCCGCATGTGGAGCATTCGTTTGTGTGGGATGCTCTACCAGGTTCATTTCAGTCGTAGCCAAAGAAAGTTCACTAAGCATAGAGTGTGAAAATTGAGTTTCCTTGAGAGCTGCTTGGAAGCCTGATGGTGTGTGAAGTTAGTGAGCCAAATGGAGTTGTTCTCCCACAAGAACCACTCGGCTGATCCTTCTTCAATATGCCCTTCACCAACATGCAGTGTTTCCTTGATTGAATTAGCTCTCACACCAATATTTGCGTCTAGAGCCTTTGCATTGAGGGCTATCTGAAAACGGCTGTGGCGCTGAAGTTGCCTGTGAATGTGGAGTTGGTGGCATGTGAAACCCGCATGTGGAGCATTCGTTTGTGTGGGATGCTCTACCAGGTTCATTTCAGTCGTAGCCAAAGAAAGGGCACTAAGCATAGAGTGTGAAAACTGAGTTTCCTTGAGAGCTGCTTGGAAGCCTGATGGTGTGTGACGTTAGTGAGCCAAATGGAGTTGTTCTCCCACAAGAACCACTCGGCTGATCCTTCTTCAATATGCCCTTCACCAACATGCAGTGTTTCCTTGATTGAATTAGCTCTCACACCAATATTTGCGTCTAGAGCCTTTGCATTGAGGGCTATCTGAAAACGGCTGTGGCGCTGAAGTTGCCTGTGAATGTGGAGTTGGTGGCATGTGAAACCCGCATGTGGAGCATTCGTTTGTGTGGGATGCTCTACCAGGTTCTTTCCTAGATAATGCACTCAAAGGGCACTAAGCATAGAGTGTGAAAACTGAGTTTCCTTGAGAGCTGCTTGGAAGCCTGATGGTGTGTGAAGTTAGTGAGCCAAATGGAGTTGTTCCTCCACAAGAACCACTCGGCTGATCCTTCTTCAATATGCCCTTCACCAACATGCAGTTTTTCCTTGATTGAATTAGCTCTCACACCAATATTTGCGTCTAGAGCCTTTGCATTGAGGGCTATCTGAAAATGGCTGTGGCGCTGAAGTTGCCTGTGAATGTGGAGTTGGTGGCATGTGAAACCCGCATGTGGAGCATTCCTTTGTGTGGGATGCTCTATCAGGTTCATTTCAGTCCTAGCCATACAAAGGGCACTAAGCATAGAGTGTGAAAACTGAGTTTCCTTGAGAGCTGCTTGGAAGCCTGATGGTGTGTGATGTTAGTGAGCCAAATGGAGTTGTTCTCCCACAAGAACCACTCGGCTGATCCTTCTTCAATATGCCCTTCACCAACATGCAGTGTTTCCTTGATTGAATTAGCTCTCACACCAATATTTGCGTCTAGAGCCTTTGCATTGAGGGCTATCTGAAAACGGCTGTGGCGCTGAAGTTGCCTGTGAATGTGGAGTTGGTGGCATGTGAAACCCGCATGTGGAGCATTCGTTTGTGTGGGATGCTGATCAAGCTTCATTTCAGTCCTAGGCACACAAAGGGCACTAAGCATAGAGTGTGAAAACTGAGTTTCCTTGAGAGCTGCTTGGAAGCCTGATGGTGTGTGAAGTTAGTGAGCCAAATGGAGTTGTTCTCCCACAAGAACCACTCTGCTGATCCTTCTTCAATATGCCCTTCACCAACATGCAGTGTTTCCTTGATTGAATTAGCTCTCACACCAATATTTGCGTCTAGAGCCTTTGCATTGAGGGCTATCTGAAAACGGCTGTGGCGCTGAAGTTGCCTGTGAATGTGGAGTTGGTGGCATGTGAAACCCGCATGTGGAGCATTCGTTTGTGTGGGATGCTCTACCAGGTTCATTTCAGTCGTAGCCAAAGAAAGGGCACTAAGCATAGAGTGTGAAAACTGAGTTTCCTTGAGAGCTGCTTGGAAGCCTGATGGTGTGTGACGTTAGTGAGCCAAATGGAGTTGTTCTCCCACAAGAACCACTCGGCTGATCCTTCTTCAATATGCCCTTCACCAACATGCAGTGTTTCCTTGATTGAATTAGCTCTCACACCAATATTTGCGTCTAGAGCCTTTGCATTGAGGGCTATCTGAAAACGGCTGTGGCGCTGAAGTTGCCTGTGAATGTGCAGTTGTTGGCATGTGAAACCCGCATGTGGAGCATTCGTTTGTGTGGGATGCTCTACCAGGTTCATTTCAGTCGTAGCCATACAAAGGGCACTAAGCATAGAGTGTGAAAACTGAGTTTCCTTGAGAGCTGCTTGGAAGCCTGATGGTGTGTGAAGTTAGTGAGCCAAATGGAGTTGTTCTCCCACAAGAACCACTCGGCTGATCCTTCTTCAATATGCCCTTCACCAACATGCAGTGTTTCCTTGATTGAATTAGCTCTCACACCAATATTTGCGTCTAGAGCTTTTGCATTGAGGGCTATCTGAAAACGGCTGTGGCGCTGAAGTTGCCTGAGAATGTGGAGTTGGTGGCATGTGAAACCCGCATGTGGAGCATTCGTTTGTGTGGGATGCTCTACCAGGTTCATTTCAGTCCTAGCCATACAAAAGGCACTAAGCATAGAGTGTGAAAACTGAGTTTCCTTGAGAGCTGCTTGGAAGCCTGATGGTGTGAAGTTAGTGAGCCAAATGGAGTTGTTCTCCCACAAGAACCACTCGGCTGATCCTTCTTCAATATGCCCTTCACCAACATGCAGTGTTTCCTTGATTGAATTAGCTCTCACACCAATATTTGAGTCTAGAGCCTTTGCATTGAGGGCTATCTGAAAACGGCTGTGGCGCTGAAGTTGCCTGAGAATGTGGAGTTGGTGGCATGTGAAACCCACATGTGGCGCATTCGTTTGTGTGGGATGCTCTACCAGGTTCATTTCAGTCGTAGCCATACAAAGGGCACTAAGCATAGAGTGTGAAAACTGAGTTTCCTTGAGAGCTGCTTCGAAGCCTGATGGTGTGTGAAGTTAGTGAGCCAAATGGAGTTGTTCTCCCACAAGAACCACTCGGCTGATCCTTCTTCAATATGCCCTTCACCAACATGCAGTGTTTCCTTGATTGAATTAGCTCTCACACCAATATTTGCGTCTAGAGCCTTTGCATTGAGGGCTATCTGAAAACGGCTGTGGCGCTGCAGTTGCCTGTGAATGTGGAGTTGGTGGCATGTGAAACCCGCATGTGGAGCATTCGTTTGTGTGTAATGCTGACCAAACTTCATTTCAGTCCTAGGCACTCAAACGGCACTAAGCATAGAGTGTGAAAACTGAGTTTCCTTGAGAGCTGCTTGGAAGCCTGATGGTGTGTGAAGTTAGTGAGCCAAATGGAGTTGTTCTCCCACAAGAACCACTCGGCTGATCCTTCTTCAATATGCCCTTCACCAACATGCAGTGTTTCCTTGATTGAATTAGCTCTCACACCAATATTTGCGTCTAGAGCCTTTGCATTGAGGGCTATCTGAAAACGGCTGTGGCGCTGAAGTTGCCTGTGAATGTGGAGCTGGTGGCATGTGAAACCCGCATGTGGAGCATTCGTTTGTGTGGGATGCTCTACCAGGTTCATTTCAGTCGTAGCCATACGAAGGGCACTAAGCATAGAGTGTGAAAACTGAGTTTCCTTGAGAGCTGCTTGGAAGCCTGATGGTGTGTGAAGTTAGTGAGCCAAATGGAGTTGTTCTCCCACAAGAACCACTCGGCTGATCCTTCTTCAATATGCCCTTCACCAACATGCAGTGTTTCCTTGATTGAATTAGCTCTCACACCAATATTTGCGTCTAGAGCTTTTGCATTGAGGGCTATCTGAAAACGGCTGTGGCGCTGAAGTTGCCTGAGAATGTGGAGTTGGTGGCATGTGAAACCCGCATGTGGAGCATTCGTTTGTGTGGGATGCTCTACCAGGTTCATTTCAGTCGTAGCCAAAGAAAGGGCACTAAGCATAGAGTGTGAAAACTGAGTTTCCTTGAGAGCTGCTTGGAAGCCTGATGGTGTGAAGTTAGTGAGCCAAATGGAGTTGTTCTCCCACAAGAACCACTCGGCTGATCCTTCTTCAATATGCCCTTCACCAACATGCAGTGTTTCCTTGATTGAATTAGCTCTCACACCAATATTTGCGTCTAGAGCCTTTGCATTGAGGGCTATCTGAAAACGGCTGTGGCGCTGAAGTTGCCTGAGAATGTGGAGTTGGTGGCATGTGAAACCCGCATGTGGCGCATTCGTTTGTGTGGGATGCTCTACCAGGTTCATTTCAGTCGTAGCCATACAAAGGGCACTAAGCATAGAGTGTGAAAACTGAGTTTCCTTGAGAGCTGCTTGGAAGCCTGATGGTGTGTGAAGTTAGTGAGCCAAATGGAGTTGTTCTCCCACAAGAACCACTCGGCTGATCCTTCTTCAATATGCCCTTCACCAACATGCAGTGTTTCCTTGATTGAATTAGCTCTCACACCAATATTTGCGTCTAGAGCCTTTGCATTGAGGGCTATCTGAAAACGGCTGTGGCGCTGAAGTTGCCTGTGAATGTGGAGTTGGTGGCATGTGAAACCCGCATGTGGAGCATTCGTTTGTGTGGGATGCTGATCAAGCTTCATTTCAGTCCTAGGCACACAAAGGGCACTAAGCATAGAGTGTGAAAACTGAGTTTCCTTGAGAGCTGCTTGGAAGCCTGATGGTGTGTGAAGTTAGTGAGCCAAATGGAGTTGTTCTCCCACAAGAACCACTCTGCTGATCCTTCTTCAATATGCCCTTCACCAACATGCAGTGTTTCCTTGATTGAATTAGCTCTCACACCAATATTTGCGTCTAGAGCCTTTGCATTGAGGGCTATCTGAAAACGGCTGTGGCGCTGAAGTTGCCTGTGAATGTGGAGTTGGTGGCATGTGAAACCCGCATGTGGAGCATTCGTTTGTGTGGGATGCTCTACCAGGTTCATTTCAGTCGTAGCCAAAGAAAGGGCACTAAGCATAGAGTGTGAAAACTGAGTTTCCTTGAGAGCTGCTTGGAAGCCTGATGGTGTGTGACGTTAGTGAGCCAAATGGAGTTGTTCTCCCACAAGAACCACTCGGCTGATCCTTCTTCAATATGCCCTTCACCAACATGCAGTGTTTCCTTGATTGAATTAGCTCTCACACAAATATTTGCGTCTAGAGCCTTTGCATTGAGGGCTATCTGAAAACGGCTGTGGCGCTGAAGTTGCCTGTGAATGTGCAGTTGTTGGCATGTGAAACCCGCATGTGGAGCATTCGTTTGTGTGGGATGCTCTACCAGGTTCATTTCAGTCGTAGCCATACAAAGGGCACTAAGCATAGAGTGTGAAAACTGAGTTTCCTTGAGAGCTGCTTGGAAGCCTGATGGTGTGTGAAGTTAGTGAGCCAAATGGAGTTGTTCTCCCACAAGAACCACTCGGCTGATCCTTCTTCAATATGCCCTTCACCAACATGCAGTGTTTCCTTGATTGAATTAGCTCTCACACCAATATTTGCGTCTAGAGCTTTTGCATTGAGGGCTATCTGAAAACGGCTGTGGCGCTGAAGTTGCCTGAGAATGTGGAGTTGGTGGCATGTGAAACCCGCATGTGGAGCATTCGTTTGTGTGGGATGCTCTACCAGGTTCATTTCAGTCCTAGCCATACAAAAGGCACTAAGCATAGAGTGTGAAAACTGAGTTTCCTTGAGAGCTGCTTGGAAGCCTGATGGTGTGAAGTTAGTGAGCCAAATGGAGTTGTTCTCCCACAAGAACCACTCGGCTGATCCTTCTTCAATATGCCCTTCACCAACATGCAGTGTTTCCTTGATTGAATTAGCTCTCACACCAATATTTGAGTCTAGAGCCTTTGCATTGAGGGCTATCTGAAAACGGCTGTGGCGCTGAAGTTGCCTGAGAATGTGGAGTTGGTGGCATGTGAAACCCACATGTGGCGCATTCGTTTGTGTGGGATGCTCTACCAGGTTCATTTCAGTCGTAGCCATACAAAGGGCACTAAGCATAGAGTGTGAAAACTGAGTTTCCTTGAGAGCTGCTTCGAAGCCTGATGGTGTGTGAAGTTAGTGAGCCAAATGGAGTTGTTCTCCCACAAGAACCACTCGGCTGATCCTTCTTCAATATGCCCTTCACCAACATGCAGTGTTTCCTTGATTGAATTAGCTCTCACACCAATATTTGCGTCTAGAGCCTTTGCATTGAGGGCTATCTGAAAACGGCTGTGGCGCTGCAGTTGCCTGTGAATGTGGAGTTGGTGGCATGTGAAACCCGCATGTGGAGCATTCGTTTGTGTGTAATGCTGACCAAACTTCATTTCAGTCCTAGGCACTCAAACGGCACTAAGCATAGAGTGTGAAAACTGAGTTTCCTTGAGAGCTGCTTGGAAGCCTGATGGTGTGTGAAGTTAGTGAGCCAAATGGAGTTGTTCTCCCACAAGAACCACTCGGCTGATCCTTCTTCAATATGCCCTTCACCAACATGCAGTGTTTCCTTGATTGAATTAGCTCTCACACCAATATTTGCGTCTAGAGCCTTTGCATTGAGGGCTATCTGAAAACGGCTGTGGCGCTGAAGTTGCCTGTGAATGTGGAGCTGGTGGCATGTGAAACCCGCATGTGGAGCATTCGTTTGTGTGGGATGCTCTACCAGGTTCATTTCAGTCGTAGCCATACGAAGGGCACTAAGCATAGAGTGTGAAAACTGAGTTTCCTTGAGAGCTGCTTGGAAGCCTGATGGTGTGTGAAGTTAGTGAGCCAAATGGAGTTGTTCTCCCACAAGAACCACTCGGCTGATCCTTCTTCAATATGCCCTTCACCAACATGCAGTGTTTCCTTGATTGAATTAGCTCTCACACCAATATTTGCGTCTAGAGCTTTTGCATTGAGGGCTATCTGAAAACGGCTGTGGCGCTGAAGTTGCCTGAGAATGTGGAGTTGGTGACATGTGAAACCCGCATGTGGAGCATTCGTTTGTGTGGGATGCTCTACCAGGTTCATTTCAGTCGTAGCCAAAGAAAGGGCACTAAGCATAGAGTGTGAAAACTGAGTTTCCTTGAGAGCTGCTTGGAAGCCTGATGGTGTGAAGTTAGTGAGCCAAATGGAGTTGTTCTCCCACAAGAACCACTCGGCTGATCCTTCTTCAATATGCCCTTCACCAACATGCAGTGTTTCCTTGATTGAATTAGCTCTCACACCAATATTTGCGTCTAGAGCCTTTGCATTGAGGGCTATCTGAAAACGGCTGTGGCGCTGAAGTTGCCTGAGAATGTGGAGTTGGTGGCATGTGAAACCCGCATGTGGCGCATTCGTTTGTGTGGGATGCTCTACCAGGTTCATTTCAGTCGTAGCCATACAAAGGGCACTAAGCATAGAGTGTGAAAACTGAGTTTCCTTGAGAGCTGCTTGGAAGCCTGATGGTGTGTGAAGTTAGTGAGCCAAATGGAGTTGTTCTCCCACAAGAACCACTCGGCTGATCCTTCTTCAATATGCCCTTCACCAACATGCAGTGTTTCCTTGATTGAATTAGCTCTCACACCAATATTTGCGTCTAGAGCCTTTGCATTGAGGGCTATCTGAAAACGGCTGTGGCGCTGAAGTTGCCTGTGAATGTGGAGCTGGTGGCATGTGAAACCCGCATGTGGAGCATTCGTTTGTGTGGGATGCTCTACCAGGTTCATTTCAGTCGTAGCCATACAAAGGGCACTAAGCATAGAGTGTGAAAACTGAGTTTCCTTGAGAGCTGCTTGGAAGCCTGATGGTGTGTGAAGTTAGTGAGCCAAATGGAGTTGTTCTCCCACAAGAACCACTCGGCTGATCCTTCTTCAATATGCCCTTCACCAACATGCAGTGTTTCCTTGATTGAATTAGCTCTCACACCAATATTTGCGTCTAGAGCTTTTGCATTGAGGGCTATCTGAAAACGGCTGTGGCTCTGAAGTTGCCTGAGAATGTGGAGTTGGTGGCATGTGAAACCCGCATGTGGAGCATTCGTTTGTGTGGGATGCTCTACCAGGTTCATTTCAGTCCTAGCCATACAAAAGGCACTAAGCATAGAGTGTGAAAACTGAGTTTCCTTGAGAGCTGCTTGGAAGCCTGATGGTGTGTGACGTTAGTGAGCCAAATGGAGTTGTTCTCCCACAAGAACCACTCGGCTGATCCTTCTTCAATATGCCCTTCACCAACATGCAGTGTTTCCTTGATTGAATTAGCTCTCACACCAATATTTGCGTCTAGAGCCTTTGCATTGAGGGCTATCTGAAAACGGCTGTGGCGCTGAAGTTGCCTGTGAATGTGGAGCTGGTGGCATGTGAAACCCGCATGTGGAGCATTCGTTTGTGTGGGATGCTCTACCAGGTTCATTTCAGTCGTAGCCATACAAAGGGCACTAAGCATAGAGTGTGAAAACTGAGTTTCCTTGAGAGCTGCTTGGAAGCCTGATGGTGTGTGAAGTTAGTGAGCCAAATGGAGTTGTTCTCCCACAAGAACCACTCGGCTGATCCTTCTTCAATATGCCCTTCACCAACATGCAGTGTTTCCTTGATTGAATTAGCTCTCACACCAATATTTGCGTCTAGAGCTTTTGCATTGAGGGCTATCTGAAAACGGCTGTGGCGCTGAAGTTGCCTGAGAATGTGGAGTTGGTGGCATGTGAAACCCGCATGTGGAGCATTCGTTTGTGTGGGATGCTCTACCAGGTTCATTTCAGTCCTAGCCATACAAAAGGCACTAAGCATAGAGTGTGAAAACTGAGTTTCCTTGAGAGCTGCTTGGAAGCCTGATGGTGTGTGAAGTTAGTGAGCCAAATGGAGTTGTTCTCCCACAAGAACCACTCGGCTGATCCTTCTTCAATATGCCCTTCACCAACATGCAGTGTTTCCTTGATTGAATTAGCTCTCACACCAATATTTGCGTCTAGAGCCTTTGCATTGAGGGCTATCTGAAAACGGCTGTGGCGCTGAAGTTGCCTGAGAATGTGGAGTTGGTGGCATGTGAAACCCGCATGTGGCGCATTCGTTTGTGTGGGATGCTCTACCAGGTTCATTTCAGTCGTAGCCATACAAAGGGCACTAAGCATAGAGTGTGAAAACTGAGTTTCCTTGAGAGCTGCTTGGAAGCCTGATGGTGTGTGAAGTTAGTGAGCCAAATGGAGTTGTTCTCCCACAAGAACCACTCGGCTGATCCTTCTTCAATATGCCCTTCACCAACATGCAGTGTTTCCTTGATTGAATTAGCTCTCACACCAATATTTGCGTCTAGAGCCTTTGCATTGAGGGCTATCTGAAAACGGCTGTGGCGCTGCAGTTGCCTGTGAATGTGGAGTTGGTGGCATGTGAAACCCGCATGTGGAGCATTCGTTTGTGTGTAATGCTGACCAAACTTCATTTCAGTCCTAGGCACTCAAACGGCACTAAGCATAGAGTGTGAAAACTGAGTTTCCTTGAGAGCTGCTTGGAAGCCTGATGGTGTGTGAAGTTAGTGAGCCAAATGGAGTTGTTCTCCCACAAGAACCACTCGGCTGATCCTTCTTCAATATGCCCTTCACCAACATGCAGTGTTTCCTTGATTGAATTAGCTCTCACACCAATATTTGCGTCTAGAGCCTTTGCATTGAGGGCTATCTGAAAACGGCTGTGGCGCTGAAGTTGCCTGTGAATGTGGAGCTGGTGGCATGTGAAACCCGCATGTGGAGCATTCGTTTGTGTGGGATGCTCTACCAGGTTCATTTCAGTCGTAGCCATACGAAGGGCACTAAGCATAGAGTGTGAAAACTGAGTTTCCTTGAGAGCTGCTTGGAAGCCTGATGGTGTGTGAAGTTAGTGAGCCAAATGGAGTTGTTCTCCCACAAGAACCACTCGACTGATCCTTCTTCAATATGCCCTTCACCAACATGCAGTGTTTCCTTGATTGAATTAGCTCTCACACCAATATTTGCGTCTAGAGCCTTTGCATTGAGGGCTATCTGAAAACGGCTGTGGCGCTGAAGTTGCCTGAGAATGTGGAGTTGGTGGCATGTGAAACCCGCATGTGGAGCATTCGTTTGTGTGGGATGCTCTACCAGGTTCATTTCAGTCGTAGCCAAAGAAAGGGCACTAAGCATAGAGTATGAAAACTGAGTTTCCTTGAGAGCTGCTTGGAAGCCTGATGGTGTGAAGTTAGTGAGCCAAATGGAGTTGTTCTCCCACAAGAACCACTCGGCTGATCCTTCTTCAATATGCCCTTCACCAACATGCAGTGTTTCCTTGATTGAATTAGCTCTCACACCAATATTTGCGTCTAGAGCCTTTGCATTGAGGGCTATCTGAAAACGGCTGTGGCGCTGAAGTTGCCTGAGAATGTGGAGTTGGTGGCATGTGAAACCCGCATGTGGCGCATTCGTTTGTGTGGGATGCTCTACCAGGTTCATTTCAGTCGTAGCCATACAAAGGGCACTAAGCATAGAGTGTGAAAACTGAGTTTCCTTGAGAGCTGCTTGGAAGCCTGATGGTGTGTGAAGTTAGTGAGCCAAATGGAGTTGTTCTCCCACAAGAACCACTCGGCTGATCCTTCTTCAATATGCCCTTCACCAACATGCAGTGTTTCCTTGATTGAATTAGCTCTCACACCAATATTTGCGTCTAGAGCCTTTGCATTGAGGGCTATCTGAAAACGGCTGTGGCGCTGAAGTTGCCTGTGAATGTGGAGCTGGTGGCATGTGAAACCCGCATGTGGAGCATTCGTTTGTATGGGATGCTCTACCAGGTTCATTTCAGTCGTAGCCATACAAAGGGCACTAAGCATAGAGTGTGAAAACTGAGTTTCCTTGAGAGCTGCTTGGAAGCCTGATGGTGTGTGAAGTTAGTGAGCCAAATGGAGTTGTTCTCCCACAAGAACCACTCGGCTGATCCTTCTTCAATATGCCCTTCACCAACATGCAGTGTTTCCTTGATTGAATTAGCTCTCACACCAATATTTGCGTCTAGAGCTTTTGCATTGAGGGCTATCTGAAAACGGCTGTGGCGCTGAAGTTGCCTGAGAATGTGGAGTTGGTGGCATGTGAAACCCGCATGTGGAGCATTCGTTTGTGTGGGATGCTCTACCAGGTTCATTTCAGTCGTAGCCAAAGAAAGGGCACTAAGCATAGAGTGTGAAAACTGAGTTTCCTTGAGAGCTGCTTGGAAGCCTGATGGTGTGAAGTTAGTGAGCCAAATGGAGTTGTTTTCCCACAAGAACCACTCGGCTGATCCTTCTTCAATATGCCCTTCACCAACATGCAGTGTTTCCTTGATTGAATTAGCTCTCACACCAATATTTGCGTCTAGAGCCTTTGCATTGAGGGCTATCTGAAAACGGCTGTGGCGCTGAAGTTGCCTGAGAATGTGGAGTTGGTGGCATGTGAAACCCGCATGTGGCGCATTCGTTTGTGTGGGATGCTCTACCAGGTTCATTTCAGTCGTAGCCATACAAAGGGCACTAAGCATAGAGTGTGAAAACTGAGTTTCCTTGAGAGCTGCTTGGAAGCCTGATGGTGTGTGAAGTTAGTGAGCCAAATGGAGTTGTTCTCCCACAAGAACCACTCGGCTGATCCTTCTTCAATATGCCCTTCACCAACATGCAGTGTTTCCTTGATTGAATTAGCTCTCACACCAATATTTGCGTCTAGAGCCTTTGCATTGAGGGCTATCTGAAAACGGCTGTGGCGCTGCAGTTGCCTGTGAATGTGGAGTTGGTGGCATGTGAAACCCGCATGTGGAGCATTCGTTTGTGTGTAATGCTGACCAAACTTCATTTCAGTCCTAGGCACTCAAACGGCACTAAGCATAGAGTGTGAAAACTGAGTTTCCTTGAGAGCTGCTTGGAAGCCTGATGGTGTGTGAAGTTAGTGAGCCAAATGGAGTTGTTCTCCCACAAGAACCACTCGGCTGATCCTTCTTCAATATGCCCTTCACCAACATGCAGTGTTTCCTTGATTGAATTAGCTCTCACACCAATATTTGCGTCTAGAGCCTTTGCATTGAGGGCTATCTGAAAACGGCTGTGGCGCTGAAGTTGCCTGTGAATGTGGAGTTGGTGGCATGTGAAACCCGCATGTGGAGCATTCGTTTGTGTGGGATGCTCTACCAGGTTCATTTCAGTCGTAGCCATACAAAGGCCACTAAGCATAGAGTGTGAAAACTGAGTTTCCTTGAGAGCTGCTTGGAAGCCTGATGGTGTGTGAAGTTAGTGAGCCAAATGGAGTTGTTCTCCCACAAGAACCACTCAGCTGATCCTTCTTCAATATGCCCTTCACCAACATGCAGTGTTTCCTTGATTGAATTAGCTCTCACACCAATATTTGCTTCTAGAGCCTTTGCTTTGAGGGCTATCTGAAAACGGCTGTGGCGCTGAAGTTGCCTGAGAATGTGGAGTTGGTGGCATGTGAAACCCGCATGTGGAGCATTCGTTTGTGTGGGATGCTCTACCAGGTTCATTCCAGTCCTAGCCATACAAAGGGCACTAAGCATAGAGTGTGAAAACTGAGTTTCCTTGAGAGCTGATTGGAAGCCTGATGGTGTGTAACGTTAGTGAGCCAAATGGAGTTGTTCTCCCACAAGAACCACTCGGCTGATCCTTCTTCAATATGCCCTTCACCAACATGCAGTGTTTCCTTGATTGAATTAGCTCTCACACCAATATTTGCGTCTAGAGCCTTTGCTTTGAGGGCTATCTGAAAACGGCTGTGGCGCTGAAGTTGCCTGTGAATGTGGAGTTGGTGGCATGTGAAACCCGCATGTGGAGCATTCGTTTGTGTGGGATGCTGACCAAACTTCATTTCAGTCCTAGGCACTCAAACAGCACTAAGCATAGAGTGTGAAAACTGAGTTTCCTTGAGAGCTGCTTGGAAGCCTGATGGTGTGTGAAGTTAGTGAGCCAAATGGAGTTGTTCTCCCACAAGAACCACTCAGCTGATCCTTCTTCAATATGCCCTTCACCAACATGCAGTGTTTCCTTGATTGAATTAGCTCTCACACCAATATTTGCATCTAGAGCCTTTGCATTGAGGGCTATCTGAAAACGGCTGTGGCGCTGAAGTTGCCTGAGAATGTGGAGTTGGTGGCATGTGAAACCCGCATGTGGAGCATTCGTTTGTGTGGGATGCTCTACCAGGTTCATTTCAGTCCTAGCCATACAAAGGGCACTAAGCATAGAGTGTGAAAACTGAGTTTCCTTGAGAGCTGCTTGGAAGCCTGATGGTGTGTGAAGTTAGTGAGCCAAATGGAGTTGTTCTCCCACAAGAACCACTCGGCTGATCCTTCTTCAATATGCCCTTCACCAACATGCAGTGTTTCCTTGATTGAATTAGCTCTCACACCAATATTTGCGTCTAGAGCCTTTGCATTCAGGGCTATCTGAAAACGGCTGTGGCGCTGAAGTTGCCTGTGAATGTGGAGTTGGTGGCATGTGAAACCCGCATGTGGAGCATTCGTTTGTGTGGGATGCTCTACCAGGTTCATTCCTAGATAATGCACTCAAAGAGCACTAAGCATAGAGTGTGAAAACTGAGTTTCCTTGAGAGCTGCTTGGAAGCCTGATGGTGTGTGAAGTTAGTGAGCCAAATGGAGTTGTTCTCCCACAAGAACCACTCGGCTGATCCTTCTTCAATATGCCCTTCACCAACATGCAGTGTTTCCGTGATTGAATTAGCTCTCACACCAATATTTGCGTCTAGAGCCTTTGCATTGAGTGCTATCTAAAAACGGCTGTGGCGCTGAAGTTGCCTGAGAATGTGGAGTTGGTGGCATGTGAAACCCGCAGGTGGAGCATTCGTTTGTGTGGGATGCTCTACCAGGTTCATTTCAGTCCTAGCCATACAAAGGGCACTAAGCATAGAGTGTGAAAACTGAGATTCCTTGAGAGCTGCTTGGAAGCCTGATGGTGTGTGAAGTTAGTGAGCCAAATGGAGTTGTTCTCCCACAAGAACCACTCGGCTGATCCTTCTTCAATATGCCCTTCACCAACATGCAGTGTTTCCTTGATTGAATTAGCTCTCACACCAATATTTGCGTCTAGAGCCTTTGCATTGAGGGCTATCTGAAAACGGCTGTGGCACTGAAGTTGCCTGTGAATGTGGAGTTGGTGGCATGTGAAACCCGCATGTGGAGCATTCGTTTGTGTGGGATGCTCTACCAGGTTCATTCCTAGATAATGCACTCAAAGGGCACTAAGCATAGAGTGTGAAAACTGAGTTTCCTTGAGAGCTGCTTGGAAGCCTGATGGTGTGTGAAGTTAGTGAGCCAAATGGAGTTGTTCTCCCACAAGAACCACTCGGCTGATCCTTCTTCAATATGCCCTTCACCAACATGCAGTGTTTCCTTGATTGAATTAGCTCTCACACCAATATTTGCGTCTAGAGCCTTTGCATTGAGGGCTATCTGAAAACGGCTGTGGCGCTGAATTTGCCCGTGAATGTGGAGTTGGTGGCATGTGAAACCCGCATGTGGAGCATTCGTTTGTGTGGGATGCTCTACCAGGTTCATTTCAGTCCTAGGCACAAAAAGGGCACTAAGCATAGAGTGTGAAAACTGAGTTTCCTTGAGAGCTGCTTGGAAGCCTGATGGTGTGTGAAGTTAGTGAGCCAAATGGAGTTGTTCTCCCACAAGAACCACTCGGCTGATCCTTCTTCAATATGCCCTTCACCAACATGCAGTGTTTCCTTGATTGAATTAGCTCTCACACCAATATTTGCGTCTAGAGCCTTTGCTTTGAGGGCTATCTGAAAATGGCTGTGGCGCTGAAGTTGCCTGTGAATGTGGAGTTGGTGGCATGTGAAACCCGCATGTGGAGCATTCGTTTGTGTGGGATGCTGACCAAAATTCATTTCAGTCCTAGGCACTCAAAGGGCACTAAGCATAGAGTGTGAAAACTGAGTTTCCTTGAGAGCTGCTTGGAAGCCTGATGGTGTGTGAAGTTAGTGAGCCAAATGGAGTTGTTCTCCCACAAGAACCACTCGGCTGATCCTTCTTCAATATGCCCTTCACCAACATGCAGTGTTTCCTTGATTGAATTAGCTCTCACACCAATATTTGCGTCTAGAGCCTTTGCATTGAGGGCTATCTGAAAACGGCTGTGGCGCTGAAGTTGCCTGTGAATGTGGAGTTGGTGGCATGTGAAACCCGCATGTGGAGCATTCATTTATGTGGGATGCTCTCCAAGCTTCATTTCAGTCCTAGGCACAAAAAGGGCACTAAGCATAGAGTGTGAAAACTGAGTTTCCTTGAGAGCTGCTTGGAAGCCTGATGGTGTTTGACGTTAGTGAGCCAAATGGAGTTGTTCTCCCACAAGAACCACTCGGCTGATCCTTCTTCAATATGCCCTTCACCAACATGCAGTGTTTCCTTGATTGAATTAGCTCTCACACCAATATTTGCGTCTAGAGCCTTTGCATTGAGGGCTATCTGAAAATGGCTGTGGCGCTGAAGTTGCCTGTGAATGAGGAGTTGGTGGCATGTGAAACCCGCATGTGGAGCATTCGTTTGTGTGGGATGCTGACCAAGCTTCATTTCAGTCCTAGGCACTCAAACGGCACTAAGCATAGAGTGTGAAAACTGAGTTTCCTTGAGAGCTGCTTGGAAGCCTGATGGTGTGTGAAGTTAGTGAGCCAAATGGAGTTGTTCTCCCACAAGAACCACTCGGCTGATCCTTCTTGAATATGCCCTTCACCAACATGCAGTGTTTCCTTGATTGAATTAGCTCTCACACCAATATTTGCGTCTAGAGCCTTTGCATTGAGGGCTATCTGAAAACGTCTGTGGCGCTGAAGTTGCCTGTGAATGTGGAGTTGGTGGCATGTGAAACCCGCATGTGGAGCATTCATTTATGTGGGATGCTCTCCAAGCTTCATTTCAGTCCTAGGCACACAAAGAGCACTAAGCATAGAGTGTGAAAACTGAGTTTCCTTGAGAGCTGCTTGGAAGCCTGATGGTGTTTGACGTTAGTGAGCCAAATGGAGTTGTTCTCCCACAAGAACCACTCGGCTGATCCTTCTTCAATATGCCCTTCACCAACATGCAGTGTTTCCTTGATTGAATTAGCTCTCACACCAATATTTGCGTCTAGAGCCTTTGCATTGAGGGCTATCTGAAAATGGCTGTGGCGCTGAAGTTGCCTGTGAATGAGGAGTTGGTGGCATGTGAAACCCGCATGTGGAGCATTCGTTTGTGTGGGATGCTGACCAAGCTTCATTTCAGTCCTAGGCACTCAAACGGCACTAAGCATAGAGTGTGAAAACTGAGTTTCCTTGAGAGCTGCTTGGAAGCCTGATGGTGTGTGAAGTTAGTGAGCCAAATGGAGTTGTTCTCCCACAAGAACCACTCGGCTGATCCTTCTTCAATATGCCCTTCACCAACATGCAGTGTTTCCTTGATTGAATTAGCTCTCACACCAATATTTGCGTCTAGAGCCTTTGCATTGAGGGCTATCTGAAAATGGCTGTGGCGCTGAAGTTGCCTGTGAATGTGGAGTTGGTGGCATGTGAAACCCGCATGTGGAGCATTCGTTTGTGTGGGATGCTCTACCAGGTTCATTCCTAGATAATGCACTCAAAGGGCACTAAGCATAGAGTGTGAAAACTGAGTTTCCTTGAGAGCTGCTTGGAAGCCTGATGGTGTGTGAAGTTAGTGAGCCAAATGGAGTTGTTCTCCCACAAGAACCACTCGGCTGATCCTTCTTCAATATGCCCTTCACCAACATGCAGTGTTTCCGTGATTGAATTAGCTCTCACACCAATATTTGCGTCTAGAGCCTTTGCATTGAGTGCTATCTAAAAACGGCTGTGGCGCTGAAGTTGCCTGTGAATGTGGAGTTGGTGGCATGTGAAACCCGCAGGTGGAGCATTCGTTTGTGTGGGATGCTCTACCAGGTTCATTTCAGTCCTAGCCATACAAAGGGCACTAAGCATAGAGTGTGAAAACTGAGATTCCTTGAGAGCTGCTTGGAAGCCTGATGGTGTGTGAAGTTAGTGAGCCAAATGGAGTTGTTCTCCCACAAGAACCACTCGGCTGATCCTTCTTCAATATGCCCTTCACCAACATGCAGTGTTTCCTTGATTGAATTAGCTCTCACACCAATATTTGCGTCTAGAGCCTTTGCATTGAGGGCTATCTGAAAACGGCTGTGGCGCTGAAGTTGCCTGTGAATGTGGAGTTGGAAGCATGTGAAACCCGCATGTGGAGCATTCGTTTGTGTGGGATGCTCTACCAGGTTCATTCCTAGATAATGCACTCAAAGGGCACTAAGCATAGAGTGTGAAAACTGAGTTTCCTTGAGAGCTGCTTGGAAGCCTGATGGTGTGTGAAGTTAGTGAGCCAAATGGAGTTGTTCTCCCACAAGAACCACTCGGCTGATCCTTCTTCAATATGCCCTTCACCAACATGCAGTGTTTCCTTCATTGAATTAGCTCTCACACCAATATTTGCGTCTAGAGCCTTTGCATTGAGGGCTATCTGAAAACGGCTGTGGCGCTGAAGTTGCCTGTGAATGTGGAGTTGGTGGCATGTGAAACCCGCATGTGGAGCATTCGTTTGTGTGGGATGCTGACCAAAATTCATTTCAGTCCTAGGCACTCAAAGGGCACTAAGCATAGAGTGTGAAAACTGAGTTTCCTTGAGAGCTGCTTGGAAGCCTGATGGTGTGTGAAGTTAGTGAGCCAAATGGAGTTGTTCTCCACAAGAACCACTCGGCTGATCCTTCTTCAATATGCCCTTCACCAACATGCAGTGTTTCCGTGATTGAATTAGCTCTCACACCAATATTTGCGTCTAGAGCCTTTGCATTGAGTGCTATCTAAAAACGGCTGTGGCGCTGAAGTTGCCTGTGAATGTGGAGTTGGTGGCATGTGAAACCCGCAGGTGGAGCATTCGTTTGTGTGGGGATGCTCTACCAGGTTCATTTCAGTCCTAGGCACTCAAACGGCACTAAGCATAGAGTGTGAAAACTGAGTTTCCTTGAGAGCTGCTTGGAAGCCTGATGGTGTGTGAAGTTAGTGAGCCAAATGGAGTTGTTCTCCCACAAGAACCACTCGGCTGATTCTTTTTCAATATGCCCTTCACCAACATGCAGTGTTTCCTTGATTGAATTAGCTCTCACACCAATATTTGCGTCTAGAGCCTTTGCTTTGAGGGCTATCTGAAAACGGCTGTGGCGCTGAAGTTGCCTGTGAATGTGGAGTTGGTGGCATGTGAAACCCGCATGTGGAGCATTCGTTTGTGTGGGATGCTGACCAAAATTCATTTCAGTCCTAGGCACTCAAAGGGCACTAAGCATAGAGTGTGAAAACTGAGTTTCCTTGAGAGCTGCTTGGAAGCCTGATGGTGTGTGAAGTTAGTGAGCCAAATGGACTTGTTCTCCCACAAGAACCACTCGGCTGATCCTTCTTCAATATGCCCTTCACCAACATGCAGTGTTTCCTTGATTGAATTAGCTCTCACACCAATATTTGCGTCTAGAGCCTTTGCATTGAGGGCTATCTGAAAACGGCTGTGGCGCTGAAGTTGCCTGTGAATGTGGAGTTGGTGGCATGTGAAACCCCGCATGTGGAGCATTCATTTATGTGGGATGCTCTCCAAGCTTCATTTCAGTCCTAGGCACAAAAAGGGCACTAAGCATAGAGTGTGAAAACTGAGTTTCCTTGAGAGCTGCTTGGAAGCCTGATGGTGTTTGACGTTAGTGAGCCAAATGGAGTTGTTCTCCCACAAGAACCACTCGGCTGATCCTTCTTCAATATGCCCTTCACCAACATGCAGTGTTTCCTTGATTGAATTAGCTCTCACACCAATATTTGCGTCTAGAGCCTTTGCATTGAGGGCTATCTGAAAATGGCTGTGGCGCTGAAGTTGCCTGTGAATGAGGAGTTGGTGGCATGTGAAACCCGCATGTGGAGCATTCGTTTGTGTGGATGCTGACCAAGCTTCATTTCAGTCCTAGGCACTCAAACGGCACTAAGCATAGAGTGTGAAAACTGAGTTTCCTTGAGAGCTGCTTGGAAGCCTGATGGTGTGTGAAGTTAGTGAGCCAAATGGAGTTGTTCTCCCACAAGAACCACTCGGCTGATCCTTCTTCAATATGCCCTTCACCAACATGCAGTGTTTCCTTGATTGAATTAGCTCTCACACCAATATTTGCGTCTAGAGCCTTTGCATTGAGGGCTATCTGAAAACGGCTGTGGCGCTGAAGTTGCCTGTGAATGTGGAGTTGGTGGCATGTGAAATCCGCATGTGGAGCATTCGTTTGTGTGGGATGCTCTACCAGGTTCATTCCTAGATAATGCACTCAAAGGGCACTAAGCATAGAGTGTGAAAACTGAGTTTCCTTGAGAGCTGCTTGGAAGCCTGATGGTGGTGTGAAGTTAGTGAGCCAAATGGAGTTGTTCTCCCACAAGAACCACTCGGCTGATCCTTCTTCAATATGCCCTTCACCAACATGCAGTGTTTCCTTGATTGAATTAGCTCTCACACCAATATTTGCGTCTAGAGCCTTTGCATTGAGGGCTATCTGAAAACGGCTGTGGCGCTGAAGTTGCCTGTGAATGTGGAGTTGGTGGCATGTGAAACCCGCATGTGGAGCATTCGTTTGTGTGGGATGCTCTATCAGGTTCATTTCAGTCCTAGCCATACAAAGGGCACTAAGCATAGAGTGTGAAAACTGAGATTCCTTGAGAGCTGCTTGGAAGCCTGATGGTGTGTGAAGTTAGTGAGCCAAATGGAGTTGTTCTCCCACAAGAACCACTCGGCTGATCCTTCTTCAATATGCCCTTCACCAACATGCAGTGTTTCCTTGATTGAATTAGCTCTCACACCAATATTTGCGTCTAGAGCCTTTGCATTGAGGGCTATCTGAAAACGGCTGTGGCGCTGAAGTTGCCTGTGAATGTGGAGTTGGTGGCATGTGAAACCCGCATGTGGAGCATTCGTTTGTGTGGGATGCTCTACCAGGTTCATTCCTAGATAATGCACTCAAAGGGCACTAAGCATAGAGTGTGAAAACTGAGTTTCCTTGAGAGCTGCTTGGAAGCCTGATGGTGTGTGACGTTAGTGAGCCAAATGGAGTTGTTCTCCCACAAGAACCACTCGGCTGATCCTTCTTCAATATGCCCTTCACCAACATGCAGTGTTTCCTTGATTGAATTAGCTCTCACACCAATATTTGCGTCTAGAGCCTTTGCATTGAGGGCTATCTGAAAACGGCTGTGGCGCTGAAGTTGCCTGTGAATGTGGAGTTGGTGGCATGTGAAACCCGCATGTGGAGCATTCGTTTGTGTGGGATGCTCTACCAGGTTCATTTCAGTCCTAGCCAAAGAAAGGGCACTAAGCATAGAGTGTGAAAACTGAGTTTCCTTGAGAGCTGCTTGGAAGCCTGATGGTGTGTGAAGTTAGTGAGCCAAATGGAGTTGTTCTTCCACAAGAACCACTCGGCTGATCCTTCTTCAATATGCCCTTCACCAACATGCAGTGTTTCCTTGATTGAATTAGCTCTCACACCAATATTTGCGTCTAGAGCCTTTGCATTGAGGGCTATCTGAAAACGGCTGTGGCGCTGAAGTTGCCTGTGAATGTGGAGTTGGTGGCATGTGAAACCCGCATGTGGAGCATTCGTTTGTGTGGGATGCTCTACCAGGTTCATTTCAGTCCTAGCCATACAAAGGGCACTAAGCATAGAGTGTGAAAACTGAGTTTCCTTGAGAGCTGCTTGGAAGCCTGATGGTGTGTGAAGTTAGTGAGCCAAATGGAGTTGTTCTCCCACAAGAACCACTCGGCTGATCCTTCTTCAATATGCCCTTCACCAACATGCAGTGTTTCCTTGATTGAATTAGCTCTCACACCAATATTTGCGTCTAGAGCCTTTGCATTGAGGGCTATCTGAAAACGGCTGTGGCGCTGAAGTTGCCTGTGAATGTGGAGTTGGTGGCATGTGAAACCCGCATGTGGAGCATTCGTTTATGTGGGATGCTCTACCAGGTTCATTCCTAGATAATGCACTCAAAGGGCACTAAGCACAGAGTGTGAAAACTGCGTTTCCTTGAGAGCTGCTTGGAAGCCTGATGGTGTGTGAAGTTAGTGAGCCAAATGGAGTTGTTCTCCCACAAGAACCACTCGGCTGATCCTTCTTCAATATGCCCTTCACCAACATGCAGTGTTTCCTTGATTGAATTAGCTCTCACACCAATATTTGCGTCTAGAGCCTTTGCATTGAGGGCTATCTGAAAACGGCTGTGGCGCTGAAGTTGCCTGTGAATGTGGAGTTGGTGGCATGTGAAACCCGCATGTAGAGCATTCGTTTCTGTGGGATGCTGACCAAACTTCATTTCAGTCCTAGGCACTCAAAGGGCACTAATCATAGAGTGTGAAAACTGAGTTTCCTTGAGAGCTGCTTGGAAGCCTGATGGTGTGTGAAGTTAGTGAGCCAAATGGAGTTGTTCTCCCACAAGAACCACTCGGCTGATCCTTCTTCAATATGCCCTTCACCAACATGCAGTGTTTCCTTGATTGAATTAGCTCTCACACCAATATTTGCGTCTAGAGCCTTTGCATTGAGGGCTATCTGAAAACGGCTGTGGCGCTGAAGTTGCCTGTGAATGTGGAGTTGGTGGCATGTGAAACCCGCATGTGGAGCATTCGTTTGTGTGGGATGCTCTAACAGGTTCATTTCAGTCCTAGCCATACAAAGGGCACTAAGCATAGAGTGTGAAAACTGAGTTTCCTTGAGAGCTGCTTGGAAGCCTGATGGTGTGTGAAGTTAGTGAGCCAAATGGAGTTGTTCTCCCACAAGAACCATTCGGCTGATCCTTCTTCAATATGCCCTTCACCAACATGCAGTGTTTCCTTGATTGAATTAGCTCTCACACCAATATTTGCGTCTAGAGCCTTTGCATTGAGGGCTATCTGAAAACGGCTGTGGCGCTGAAGTTGCCTGTGAATGAGGAGTTGGTGGCATGTGAAACCCGCATGTGGAGCATTCGTTTGTGTGGGATGCAGACCAAGCTTCATTTCAGTCCTAGGCACACAAATAGCAATAAGCATAGAGTGTGAAAACTGAGTTTCCTTGAGAGCTGCTTGGAAGCCTGATGGTGTGTGAAGTTAGTGAGCCAAATGGAGTTGTTCTCCCACAAGAACCACTCGGCTGATCCTTCTTCAATATGCCCTTCACCAACATGCAGTGTTTCCTTGATTGAATTAGCTCTCACACCAATATTTGCGTCTAGAGCCTTTGCTTTGAGGGCTATCTGAAAACGGCTGTGGCGCTGAAGTTGCCTGTGAATGTGGAGTTGGTGGCATGTGAAACCCGCATGTAGAGCATTCGTTTATGTGGGATGCTCTACCAGGTTCATTCCTAGATAATGCACTCAAAGGGCACTAAGCACAGAGTGTGAAAACTGCGTTTCCTTGAGAGCTGCTTGGAAGCCTGATGGTGTGTGAAGTTAGTGAGCCAAATGGAGTAGTTCTCCCACAAGAACCACTCGGCTGATCCTTCTTCAATATGCCCTTCACCAACATGCAGTGTTTCCTTGATTGAATTAGCTCTCACACCAATATTTGCGTCTAGAGCCTTTGCATTGAGGGCTATCTGAAAACGGCTGTGGCGCTGAAGTTGCCTGTGAATGTGGAGTTGGTGGCATGTGAAACCCGCATGTGGAGCATTCATTTGTGTGGGATGCTCTACCAGGTTCATTTCAGTCCTAGCCATACAAAGGGCACTAAGCATAGAGTGTGAAAACTGAGTTTCCTTGAGAGCTGCTTGGAAGCCTGATGGTGTGTGAAGTTAGTGAGCCAAATGGAGTTGTTCTCCCACAAGAACCACTCGGCTGATCCTTCTTCAATATGCCCTTCACCAACATGCAGTGTTTCCTTCATTGAATTAACTCTCACACCAATATTTGCGTCTAGAGCCTTTGCATTGAGGGCTATCTGAAAACTGCTGTGGCGCTGAAATTGCCTGTGAATGTGGAGTTGGTGGCATGTGAAACCCGCATATGGAGCATTCGTTTGTGTGGGATGCTCTACCAGGTTCATTCCTAGATAATGCACTCAAAGGGCACTAAGCATAGAGTGTGAAAACTGAGTTTCCTTGAGAGCTGCTTGGAAGCCTGATGGTGTGTGAAGTTAGTGAGCCAAATGGAGTTGTTCTCCCACAAGAACCACTCGGCTGATCCTTCTTCAATATGCCCTTCACCAACATGCAGTGTTTCCTTGATTGAATTAGCTCTCACACCAATATTTGCGTCTAGAGCCTTTGCTTTGAGGGCTATCTGAAAACGGCTGTGGCGCTGAAGTTGCCTGTGGATGTGGAGTTGGTGGCATGTGAAACCCGCATGTGGAGCATTCGTTTATGTGGGATGCTGACCAAATTTCATTTCAGTCCTAGGCACTCAAACGGCACTAAGCATAGAGTGTGAAAACTGAGTTTCCTTGAGAGCTGCTTGGAAGCCTGATGGTGTGTGAAGTTAGTGAGCCAAATGGAATTGTTCACCCACAAGAACCACTCGGCTGATCCTTCTTCAATATGCCCTTCACCAACATGCAGTGTTTCCTTGATTGAATTAGCTCTCACACCAATATTTGCGTCTAGAGCCTTTGCATTGAGGGCTATCTGAAAACGGCTGTGGCGCTGAAGTTGCCTGTGAATGTGGAGTTGGTGGCATGTGAAACCCGCATGTGGAGCATTCGTTTGTGTGGGATGCTCTACCAGGTTCATTTCAGTCATAGCCAAAGAAAGGGCACTAAGCATAGAGTGTGAAAACTGAGTTTCCTTGAGAGCTGCTTGGAAGCCTGATGGTGTGTGAAGTTAGTGAGCCAAATGGAGTTGTTCTCCCACAAGAACCACTCGGCTGATTCTTCTTCAATATGCCCTTCACCAACATGCAGTGTTTCCTTGATTGAATTAGCTCTCACACCAATATTTGCGTCTAGAGCCTTTGCTTTGAGGGCTATCTGAAAATGGCTGTGGCGCTGAAGTTGCCTGTGAATGTGGAGTTGGTGGCATGTGAAACCCGCATGTAGAGCATTCGTTTGTGTGGGATGCTCTACCAGGTTCATTCCTAGATAATGCACTCAAAGGGCACTAAGCATAGAGTGTGAAAACTGAGTTTCCTTGAGAGCTGCTTGGAAGCCTGATGGTGTGTGAAGTTAGTGAGCCAAATGGAGTTGTTCTCCCACAAGAACCACTCGGCTGATCCTTCTTGAATATGCCCTTCACCAACATGCAGTGTTTCCTTGATTGAATTAGCTCTCACACCAATATTTGCGTCTAGAGCCTTTGCATTGAGGGCTATCTGAAAACGGCTGTGGCGCTGAAGTTGCCTGTGAATGTGGAGTTGCTGGCATGTGAAACCCGCATGTGGAGCATTCGTTTGTGTGGGATGCTCTACCAGGTTCATTTCAGTCCTAGCCATACAAAGGGCACTAAGCATAGAGTGTGAAAACTGAGTTTCCTTGAGAGCTGCTTGGAAGCCTGATGGTGTGTGAAGTTAGTGAGCCAAATGGAGTTGTTCTCCCACAAGAACCACTCGGCTGATCCTTCTTCAATATGCCCTTCACCAACATGCAGTGTTTCCTTGATTGAATTAGCTCTCACACCAATATTTGCGTCTAGAGCTTTTGCATTGAGGGCTATCTGAAAACGGCTGTGGCGCTGAAGTTGCCTGTGAATGTGGAGTTGGTGGCATGTGAAACCCGCATGTGGAGCATTCGTTTGTGTGGGATGCTCTACCAGGTTCATTTCAGTCCTAGCCATACAAAAGGCACTAAGCATAGAGTGTGAAAACTGAGTTTCCTTGAGAGCTGCTTGGAAGCCTGATGGTGTGAAGTTAGTGAGCCAAATGGAGTTGTTCTCCCACAAGAACCACTCAACTGATCCTTCTTCAATATGCCCTTCACCAACATGCAGTGTTTCCTTGATTGAATTAGCTCTCACACCAATATTTGCGTCTAGAGCCTTTGCATTGAGGGCTATCTGAAAACGGCTGTGGCGCTGAAGTTGCCTGAGAATGTGGAGTTGGTGGCATGTGAAACCCGCATGTGGAGCATTCGTTTGTGTGGGATGCTCTACCAGGTTCATTTCAGTCCTAGCCATACAAAGGGCACTAAGCATAGAGTGTGAAAACTGAGTTTCCTTGAGAGCTGCTTGGAAGCCTGATGGTGTGTGAAGTTAGTGAGCCAAATGGAGTTGTTCTCCCACAAGAACCACTCGGCTGATCCTTCTTCAATATGCCCTTCACCAACATGCAGTGTTTCCTTGATTGAATTAGCTCTCACACCAATATTTGCGTCTAGAGCCTTTGCTTTGAGGGCTATCTGAAAACGGCTGTGGCGCTGAAGTTGCCTGTGAATGTGGAGTTGGTGGCATGTGAAACCCGCATGTGGAGCATTCGTTTGTGTGGGATGCTGACCAAACTTCATTTCAGTCCTAGGCACTCAAACAGCACTAAGCATAGAGTGTGAAAACTGAGTTTCCTTGAGAGCTGCTTGGAAGCCTGATGGTGTGTGAAGTTAGTGAGCCAAATGGAGTTGTTCTCCCACAAGAACCACTCGGCTGATCCTTCTTCAATATGCCCTTCACCAACATGCAGTGTTTCCTTGATTGAATTAGCTCTCACACCAATATTTGCGTCTAGAGCCTTTGCATTCAGGGCTATCTGAAAACGGCTGTGGCGCTGAAGTTGCCTGTGAATGTGGAGTTGGTGGCATGTGAAACCCGCATGTGGAGCATTCGTTTGTGTGGGATGCTCTACCAGGTTCATTCCTAGATAATGCACTCAAAGAGCACTAAGCATAGAGTGTGAAAACTGAGTTTCCTTGAGAGCTGCTTGGAAGCCTGATGGTGTGTGAAGTTAGTGAGCCAAATGGAGTTGTTCTCCCACAAGAACCACTCGGCTGATCCTTCTTCAATATGCCCTTCACCAACATGCAGTGTTTCCTTGATTGAATTAGCTCTCACACCAATATTTGCGTCTAGAGCCTTTGCATTGAGTGCTATCTAAAAACGGCTGTGGCGCTGAAGTTGCCTGTGAATGTGGAGTTGGTGGCATGTGAAACCCGCAGGTGGAGCATTCGTTTGTGTGGGATGCTCTACCAGGTTCATTTCAGTCCTAGCCATACAAAGGGCACTAAGCATAGAGTGTGAAAACTGAGATTCCTTGAGAGCTGCTTGGAAGCCTGATGGTGTGTGAAGTTAGTGAGCCAAATGGAGTTGTTCTCCCACAAGAACCACTCGGCTGATCCTTCTTCAATATGCCCTTCACCAACATGCAGTGTCTCCTTGATTGAATTAGCTCTCACACCAATATTTGCGTCTAGAGCCTTTGCATTGAGGGCTATCTGAAAACGGCTGTGGCGCTGAAGTTGCCTGTGAATGAGGAGTTGGTGGCATGTGAAACCCGCATGTGGAGCATTCGTTTGTGTGGGATGCTGACCAAGCTTCATTTCAGTCCTAGGCACACAAATAGCACTAAGCATAGAGTGTGAAAACTGAGTTTCCTTGAGAGCTGCTTGGAAGCCTGATGGTGTGTGAAGTTAGTGAGCCAAATGGAGTTGTTCTCCCACAAGAACCACTCGGCTGATTCTTCTTCAATATGCCCTTCACCAACATGCAATGTTTCCTTGATTGAATTAACTCTCACACCAATATTTGCGTCTAGAGCCTTTGCTTTGAGGGCTATCTGAAAACGGCTGTGGCGCTGAAGTTGCCTGTGAATGTGGAGTTGGTGGCATGAGAAACCCGCATGTAGAGCATTCGTTTATGTGGGATGCTCTACCAGGTTCATTCCTAGATAATGCACTCAAAGGGCACTAAGCATAGAGTGTGAAAACTGAGTTTCCTTGAGAGCTGCTTGGAAGCCTGATGGTGTGTGAAGTTAGTGAGCCAAATGGAGTTGTTCTCCCACAAGAACCACTCGGCTGATCCTTCTTGAATATGCCCTTCACCAACATGCAGTGTTTCCTTGATTGAATTAGCTCTCACACCAATATTTGCGTCTAGAGCCTTTGCATTGAGGGCTATCTGAAAACGGCTGTGGCGCTGAAGTTGCCTGTGAATGTGGAGTTGCTGGCATGTGAAACCCGCATGTGGAGCATTCGTTTTTGTGGGATGCTGACCAAGCTTCATTTCAGTCCTAGGCACTCAAAGGGCACTAAGCATAGAGTGTGAAAACTGAGTTTCCTTGAGAGCTGCTTGGAAGCCTGATGGTGTGTGAAGTTAGTGAGCCAAATGGAGTTGTTCTCCCACAAGAACCACTCGGCTGATCCTTCTTCAATATGCCCTTCACCAACATGCAGTGTTTCCTTGATTGAATTAGCTCTCACACCAATATTTGCGTCTAGAGCTTTTGCATTGAGGGCTATCTGAAAACGGCTGTGGCGCTGAAGTTGCCTGAGAATGTGGAGTTGGTGGCATGTGAAACCCGCATGTGGAGCATTCGTTTGTGTGGGATGCTCTACCAGGTTCATTTCAGTCCTAGCCATACAAAAGGCACTAAGCATAGAGTGTGAAAACTGAGTTTCCTTGAGAGCTGCTTGGAAGCCTGATGGTGTGAAGTTAGTGAGCCAAATGGAGTTGTTCTCCCACAAGAACCACTCAACTGATCCTTCTTCAATATGCCCTTCACCAACATGCAGTGTTTCCTTGATTAAATTAGCTCTCACACCAATATTTGCGTCTAGAGCCTTTGCATTGAGGGCTATCTGAAAACGGCTGTGGCGCTGAAGTTGCCTGAGAATGTGGAGTTGGTGGCATGTGAAACCCGCATGTGGAGCATTCGTTTGTGTGGGATGCTCTACCAGGTTCATTTCAGTCCTAGCCATACAAAGGGCACTAAGCATAGAGTGTGAAAACTGAGTTTCCTTGAGAGCTGCTTGGAAGCCTGATGGTGTGTAACGTTAGTGAGCCAAATGGAGTTGTTCTCCCACAAGAACCACTCGGCTGATCCTTCTTCAATATGCCCTTCACCAACATGCAGTGTTTCCTTGATTGAATTAGCTCTCACACCAATATTTGTGTCTAGAGCCTTTGCTTTGAGGGCTATCTGAAAACGGCTGTGGCGCTGAAGTTGCCTGTGAATGTGGAGTTGGTGGCATGTGAAACCCGCATGTGGAGCATTCGTTTGTGTGGGATGCTGACCAAACTTCATTTCAGTCCTAGGCACTCAAACAGCACTAAGCATAGATTGTGAAAACTGAGTTTCCTTGAGAGCTGCTTGGAAGCCTGATGGTGTGTGAAGTTAGTGAGCCAAATGGAGTTGTTCTCCCACAAGAACCACTCGGCTGATCCTTCTTCAATATGCCCTTCACCAACATGCAGTGTTTCCTTGATTGAATTAGCTCTCACACCAATATTTGCGTCTAGAGCCTTTGCATTGAGGGCTATCTGAAAACGGCTGTGGCGCTGAAGTTGCCTGTGAATGTGGAGTTGGTGGCATGTGAAACCCGCATGTGGAGCATTCGTTTGTGTGGGATGCTCTACCAGGTTCATTTCAGTCATAGCCAAAGAAAGGGCACTAAGCATAGAGTGTGAAAACTGAGTTTCCTTGAGAGCTGCTTGGAAGCCTGATGGTGTGTGAAGTTAGTGAGCCAAATGGAGTTGTTCTCCCACAAGAACCACTCGGCTGATTCTTCTTCAATATGCCCTTCACCAACATGCAGTGTTTCCTTGATTGAATTAGCTCTCACACCAATATTTGCGTCTAGAGCCTTTGCTTTGAGGGCTATCTGAAAATGGCTGTGGCGCTGAAGTTGCCTGTGAATGTGGAGTTGGTGGCATGTGAAACCCGCATGTAGAGCATTCGTTTCTGTGGGATGCTCTACCAGGTTCATTCCTAGATAATGCACTCAAAGGGCACTAAGCATAGAGTGTGAAAACTGAGTTTCCTTGAGAGCTGCTTGGAAGCCTGATGGTGTGTGAAGTTAGTGAGCCAAATGGAGTTGTTCTCCCACAAGAACCACTCGGCTGATCCTTCTTGAATATGCCCTTCACCAACATGCAGTGTTTCCTTGATTGAATTAGCTCTCACACCAATATTTGCGTCTAGAGCCTTTGCTTTGAGGGCTATCTGAAAACGGCTGTGGCGCTGAAGTTGCCTGTGAATGTGGAGTTGCTGGCATGTGAAACCCGCATGTGGAGCATTCGTTTTTGTGGGATGCTGACCAAGCTTCATTTCAGTCCTAGGCACTCAAAGGGCACTAAGCATAGAGTGTGAAAACTGAGTTTCCTTGAGAGCTGCTTGGAAGCCTGATGGTGTGTGAAGTTAGTGAGCCAAATGGAGTTGTTCTCCCACAAGAACCACTCGGCTGATCCTTCTTCAATATGCCCTTCACCAACATGCAGTGTTTCCTTGATTGAATTAGCTCTCACACCAATATTTGCGTCTAGAGCCTTTGCATTGAGGGCTATCTGAAAACGGCTGTGGCGCTGAAGTTGCCTGTGAATGTGGAGCTGGTGGCATGTGAAACCCGCATGTGGAGCATTCGTTTGTGTGGGATGCTCTACCAGGTTCATTTCAGTCGTAGCCATACAAAGGGCACTAAGCATAGAGTGTGAAAACTGAGTTTCCTTGAGAGCTGCTTGGAAGCCTGATGGTGTGTGAAGTTAGTGAGCCAAATGGAGTTGTTCTCCCACAAGAACCACTCGGCTGATCCTTCTTCAATATGCCCTTCACCAACATGCAGTGTTTCCTTGATTGAATTAGCTCTCACACCAATATTTGCGTCTAGAGCTTTTGCATTGAGGGCTATCTGAAAACGGCTGTGGCGCTGAAGTTGCCTGAGAATGTGGAGTTGGTGGCATGTGAAACCCGCATGTGGAGCATTCGTTTGTGTGGGATGCTCTACCAGGTTCATTTCAGTCCTAGCCATACAAAAGGCACTAAGCATAGAGTGTGAAAACTGAGTTTCCTTGAGAGCTGCTTGGAAGCCTGATGGTGTGAAGTTAGTGAGCCAAATGGAGTTGTTCTCCCACAAGAACCACTCAACTGATCCTTCTTCAATATGCCCTTCACCAACATGCAGTGTTTCCGTGATTGAATTAGCTCTCACACCAATATTTGCGTCTAGAGCCTTTGCATTGAGGGCTATCTGAAAACGGCTGTGGCGCTGAAGTTGCCTGAGAATGTGGAGTTGGTGGCATGTGAAACCCGCATGTGGAGCATTCGTTTGTGTGGGATGCTCTACCAGGTTCATTTCAGTCCTAGCCATACAAAGGGCACTAAGCATAGAGTGTGAAAACTGAGTTTCCTTGAGAGCTGCTTGGAAGCCTGATGGTGTGTAACGTTAGTGAGCCAAATGGAGTTGTTCTCCCACAAGAACCACTCGGCTGATCCTTCTTCAATATGCCCTTCACCAACATGCAGTGTTTCCTTGATTGAATTAGCTCTCACACCAATATTTGCGTCTAGAGCCTTTGCTTTGAGGGCTATCTGAAAACGGCTGTGGCGCTGAAGTTGCCTGTGAATGTGGAGTTGGTGGCATGTGAAACCCGCATGTGGAGCATTCGTTTGTGTGGGATGCTGACCAAACTTCATTTCAGTCCTAGGCACTCAAACAGCACTAAGCATAGAGTGTGAAAACTGAGTTTCCTTGAGAGCTGCTTGGAAGCCTGATGGTGTGTGAAGTTAGTGAGCCAAATGGAGTTGTTCTCCCACAAGAACCACTCGGCTGATCCTTCTTCAATATGCCCTTCACCAACATGCAGTGTTTCCGTGATTGAATTAGCTCTCACACCAATATTTGCGTCTAGAGCCTTTGCATTGAGTGCTATCTAAAAACGGCTGTGGCGCTGAAGTTGCCTGTGAATGTGGAGTTGGTGGCATGTGAAACCCGCAGGTGGAGCATTCGTTTGTGTGGGATGCTCTACCAGGTTCATTTCAGTCCTAGCCATACAAAGGGCACTAAGCATAGAGTGTGAAAACTGAGATTCCTTGAGAGCTGCTTGGAAGCCTGATGGTGTGTGAAGTTAGTGAGCCAAATGGAGTTGTTCTCCCACAAGAACCACTCGGCTGATCCTTCTTCAATATGCCCTTCACCAACATGCAGTGTTTCCTTGATTGAATTAGCTCTCACACCAATATTTGCGTCTAGAGCCTTTGCTTTGAGGGCTATCTGAAAATGGCTGTGGCGCTGAAGTTGCCTGTGAATGTGGAGTTGGTGGCATGTGAAACCCGCATGTAGAGCATTCGTTTCTGTGGGATGCTCTACCAGGTTCATTCCTAGATAATGCACTCAAAGGGCACTAAGCATAGAGTGTGAAAACTGAGTTTCCTTGAGAGCTGCTTGGAAGCCTGATGGTGTGTGAAGTTAGTGAGCCAAATGGAGTTGTTCTCCCACAAGAACCACTCGGCTGATCCTTCTTGAATATGCCCTTCACCAACATGCAGTGTTTCCTTGATTGAATTAGCTCTCACACCAATATTTGCGTCTAGAGCCTTTGCTTTGAGGGCTATCTGAAAACGGCTGTGGCGCTGAAGTTGCCTGTGAATGTGGAGTTGCTGGCATGTGAAACCCGCATGTGGAGCATTCGTTTTTGTGGGATGCTGACCAAGCTTCATTTCAGTCCTAGGCACTCAAACGGCACTAAGCATAGAGTGTGAAAACTGAGTTTCCTTGAGAGCTGCTTGGAAGCCTGATGGTGTGTGAAGTTAGTGAGCCAAATGGAGTTGTTCTCCCACAAGAACCACTCGGCTGATCCTTCTTCAATATGCCCTTCACCAACATGCAGTGTTTCCTTGATTGAATTAGCTCTCACACCAATATTTGCGTCTAGAGCCTTTGCATTGAGGGCTATCTGAAAACGGCTGTGGCGCTGAAGTTGCCTGTGAATGTGGAGCTGGTGGCATGTGAAACCCGCATGTGGAGCATTCGTTTGTGTGGGATGCTCTACCAGGTTCATTTCAGTCGTAGCCATACAAAGGGCACTAAGCATAGAGTGTGAAAACTGAGTTTCCTTGAGAGCTGCTTGGAAGCCTGATGGTGTGTGAAGTTAGTGAGCCAAATGGAGTTGTTCTCCCACAAGAACCACTCGGCTGATCCTTCTTCAATATGCCCTTCACCAACATGCAGTGTTTCCTTGATTGAATTAGCTCTCACACCAATATTTGCGTCTAGAGCTTTTGCATTGAGGGCTATCTGAAAATGGCTGTGGCGCTGAAGTTGCCTGAGAATGTGGAGTTGGTGGCATGTGAAACCCGCATGTGGAGCATTCGTTTGTGTGGGATGCTCTACCAGGTTCATTTCAGTCCTAGCCATACAAAAGGCACTAAGCATAGAGTGTGAAAACTGAGTTTCCTTGAGAGCTGCTTGGAAGCCTGATGGTGTGAAGTTAGTGAGCCAAATGGAGTTGTTCTCCCACAAGAACCACTCGGCTGATCCTTCTTCAATATGCCCTTCACCAACATGCAGTGTTTCCTTGATTGAATTAGCTCTCACACCAATATTTGCGTCTAGAGCCTTTGCATTGAGGGCTATCTGAAAACGGCTGTGGCGCTGAAGTTGCCTGAGAATGTGGAGTTGGTGGCATGTGAAACCCGCATGTGGAGCATTCGTTTGTGTGGGATGCTCTACCAGGTTCATTTCAGTCCTAGCCATACAAAGGGCACTAAGCATAGAGTGTGAAAACTGAGTTTCCTTGAGAGCTGCTTGGAAGCCTGATGGTGTGTAACGTTAGTGAGCCAAATGGAGTTGTTCTCCCACAAGAACCACTCGGCTGATCCTTCTTCAATATGCCCTTCACCAACATGCAGTGTTTCCTTGATTGAATTAGCTCTCACACCAATATTTGCGTCTAGAGCCTTTGCTTTGAGGGCTATCTGAAAACGGCTGTGGCGCTGAAGTTGCCTGTGAATGTGGAGTTGGTGGCATGTGAAACCCGCATGTGGAGCATTCGTTTGTGTGGGATGCTGACCAAACTTCATTTCAGTCCTAGGCACTCAAACAGCACTAAGCATAGAGTGTGAAAACTGAGTTTCCTTGAGAGCTGCTTGGAAGCCTGATGGTGTGTGAAGTTAGTGAGCCAAATGGAGTTGTTCTCCCACAAGAACCACTCGGCTGATCCTTCTTCAATATGCCCTTCACCAACATGCAGTGTTTCCGTGATTGAATTAGCTCTCACACCAATATTTGCGTCTAGAGCCTTTGCATTGAGTGCTATCTAAAAACGGCTGTGGCGCTGAAGTTGCCTGTGAATGTGGAGTTGGTGGCATGTGAAACCCGAAGGTGGAGCATTCGTTTGTGTGGGATGCTCTACCAGGTTCATTTCAGTCCTAGCCATACAAAGGGCACTAAGCATAGAGTGTGAAAACTGAGATTCCTTGAGAGCTGCTTGGAAGCCTGATGGTGTGTGAAGTTAGTGAGCCAAATGGAGTTGTTCTCCCACAAGAACCACTCGGCTGATCCTTCTTCAATATGCCCTTCACCAACATGCAGTGTTTCCTTGATTGAATTAGCTCTCACACCAATATTTGCGTCTAGAGCCTTTGCATTGAGGGCTATCTGAAAACGGCTGTGGCGCTGAAGTTGCCTGTGAATGAGGAGTTGGTGGCATGTGAAACCCGCATGTGGAGCATTCGTTTGTGTGGGATGCTGACAAAGCTTCATTTCAGTCCTAGGCACACAAATAGCACTAAGCATAGAGTGTGAAAACTGAGTTTCCTTGAGAGCTGCTTGGAAGCCTGATGGTGTGTGAAGTTAGTGAGCCAAATGGAGTTGTTCTCCCACAAGAACCACTCGGCTGATTCTTCTTCAATATGCCCTTCACCAACATGCAGTGTTTCCTTGATTGAATTAACTCTCACACCAATATTTGCGTCTAGAGCCTTTGCTTTGAGGGCTATCTGAAAACGGCTGTGGCGC
Source organism: Ochotona princeps (assembly GCF_030435755.1). Classification (NCBI taxonomy): domain Eukaryota; kingdom Metazoa; phylum Chordata; class Mammalia; order Lagomorpha; family Ochotonidae; genus Ochotona; species Ochotona princeps. The sequence continues at coordinate 80,445 of NW_026699469.1, forward strand.
TGAAGTTGCCTGTGAATGTGGAGTTGGTGGCATGTGAAACCCGCATGTAGAGCATTCGTTTATGTGGGATGCTCTACCAGGTTCATTCCTAGATAATGCACTCAAAGGGCACTAAGCATAGAGTGTGAAAACTGAGTTTCCTTGAGAGCTGCTTGGAAGCCTGATGGTGTGTGAAGTTAGTGAGCCAAATGGAGTTGTTCTCCCACAAGAACCACTCGGCTGATCCTTCTTCAATATGCCCTTCACCAACATGCAGTGTTTCCTTGATTGAATTAGCTCTCACACCAATATTTGCGTCTAGAGCCTTTGCATTGAGGGCTATCTGAAAACGGCTGTGGCGCTGAAGTTGCCTGTGAATGTGGAGTTGGTGGCATGTGAAACCCGCATGTGGAGCATTCGTTTGTGTGGGATGCTCTACCAGGTTCATTTCAGTCATAGCCAAAGAAAGGGCACTAAGCATAGAGTGTGAAAACTGAGTTTCCTTGAGAGCTGGTTGGAAGCCTGATGGTGTGTGAAGTTAGTGAGCCAAATGGAATTGTTCACCCACAAGAACCACTCGGCTGATCCTTCTTCAATATGCCCTTCACCAACATGCAGTGTTTCCTTGATTGAATTAGCTCTCACACCAATATTTGCGTCTAGAGCCTTTGCATTGAGGGCTATCTGAAAACGGCTGTGGCGCTGAAGTTGCCTGTGAATGTGGAGTTGGTGGCATGTGAAACCCGCATGTGGAGCATTCGTTTGTGTGGGATGCTCTACCAGGTTCATTTCAGTCATAGCCAAAGAAAGGGCACTAAGCATAGAGTGTGAAAACTGAGTTTCCTTGAGAGCTGCTTGGAAGCCTGATGGTGTGTGAAGTTAGTGAGCCAAATGGAGTTGTTCTCCCACAAGAACCACTCGGCTGATTCTTCTTCAATATGCCCTTCACCAACATGCAGTGTTTCCTTGATTGAATTAGCTCTCACACCAATATTTGCGTCTAGAGCCTTTGCTTTGAGGGCTATCTGAAAATGGCTGTGGCGCTGAAGTTGCCTGTGAATGTGGAGTTGGTGGCATGTGAAACCCGCATGTAGAGCATTCGTTTCTGAGGTGGGGTGCTCTACCAGGTTCATTCCTAGATAATGCACTCAAAGGGCACTAAGCATAGAGTGTGAAAACTGAGTTTCCTTGAGAGCTGCTTGGAAGCCTGATGGTGTGTGAAGTTAGTGAGCCAAATGGAGTTGTTCTCCCACAAGAACCACTCGGCTGATCCTTCTTGAATATGCCCTTCACCAACATGCAGTGTTTCCTTGATTGAATTAGCTCTCACACCAATATTTGCGTCTAGAGCCTTTGCATTGAGGGCTATCTGAAAACGGCTGTGGCGCTGAAGTTGCCTGTGAATGTGGAGTTGCTGGCATGTGAAACCCGCATGTGGAGCATTCGTTTTTGTGGGATGCTGACCAAGCTTCATTTCAGTCCTAGGCACTCAAAGGGCACTAAGCATAGAGTGTGAAAACTGAGTTTCCTTGAGAGCTGCTTGGAAGCCTGATGGTGTGTGAAGTTAGTGAGCCAAATGGAGTTGTTCTCCCACAAGAACCACTCGGCTGATCCTTCTTCAATATGCCATTCACCAACATGCAGTGTTTCCTTGATTGAATTAGCTCTCACACCAATATTTGCGTCTAGAGCCTTTGCATTGAGGGCTATCTGAAAACGGCTGTGGCGCTGAAGTTGCCTGTGAATGTGGAGCTGGTGGCATGTGAAACCCGCATGTGGAGCATTCGTTTGTGTGGGATGCTCTACCAGGTTCATTTCAGTCGTAGCCATACAAAGGGCACTAAGCATAGAGTGTGAAAACTGAGTTTCCTTGAGAGCTGCTTGGAAGCCTGATGGTGTGTGAAGTTAGTGAGCCAAATGGAGTTGTTCTCCCACAAGAACCACTCGGCTGATCCTTCTTCAATATGCCCTTCACCAACATGCAGTGTTTCCTTGATTGAATTAGCTCTCACACCAATATTTGCGTCTAGAGCTTTTGCATTGAGGGCTATCTGAAAACGGCTGTGGCGCTGAAGTTGCCTGTGAATGTGGAGTTGGTGGCATGTGAAACCCGCATGTGGAGCATTCGTTTGTGTGGGATGCTCTACCAGGTTCATTTCAGTCCTAGCCATACAAAAGGCACTAAGCATAGAGTGTGAAAACTGAGTTTCCTTGAGAGCTGCTTGGAAGCCTGATGGTGTGAAGTTAGTGAGCCAAATGGAGTTGTTCTCCCACAAGAACCACTCGGCTGATCCTTCTTCAATATGCCCTTCACCAACATGCAGTGTTTCCTTGATTGAATTAGCTCTCACACCAATATTTGCGTCTAGAGCCTTTGCATTGAGGGCTATCTGAAAACGGCTGTGGCGCTGAAGTTGCCTGTGAATGAGGAGTTGGTGGCATGTGAAACCCGCATGTGGAGCATTCGTTTGTGTGGGATGCTCTACCAGGTTCATTTCAGTCCTAGGCACACAAATAGCACTAAGCATAGAGTGTGAAAACTGAGTTTCCTTGAGAGCTGCTTGGAAGCCTGATGGTGTGTGAAGTTAGTGAGCCAAATGGAGTTGTTCTCCCACAAGAACCACTCGGCTGATTCTTCTTCAATATGCCCTTCACCAACATGCAGTGTTTCCTTGATTGAATTAACTCTCACACCAATATTTGCGTCTAGAGCCTTTGCTTTGAGGGCTATCTGAAAACGGCTGTGGCGCTGAAGTTGCCTGTGAATGTGGAGTTGGTGGCATGTGAAACCCGCATGTAGAGCATTCGTTTATGTGGGATGCTCTACCAGGTTCATTCCTAGATAATGCACTCAAAGGGCACTAAGCATAGAGTGTGAAAACTGAGTTTCCTTGAGAGCTGCTTGGAAGCCTGATGGTGTGTGAAGTTAGTGAGCCAAATGGAGTTGTTCTCCCACAAGAACCACTCGGCTGATCCTTCTTGAATATGCCCTTCACCAACATGCAGTGTTTCCTTGATTGAATTAGCTCTCACACCAATATTTGCGTCTAGAGCCTTTGCATTGAGGGCTATCTGAAAACGGCTGTGGCGCTGAAGTTGCCTGTGAATGTGGAGTTGCTGGCATGTGAAACCCGCATGTGGAGCATTCGTTTTTGTGGGATGCTGACCAAGCTTCATTTCAGTCCTAGGCACTCAAAGGGCACTAAGCATAGAGTGTGAAAACTGAGTTTCCTTGAGAGCTGCTTGGAAGCCTGATGGTGTGTGAAGTTAGTGAGCCAAATGGAGTTGTTCTCCCACAAGAACCACTCGGCTGATCCTTCTTCAATATGCCCTTCACCAACATGCAGTGTTTCCTTGATTGAATTAGCTCTCACACCAATATTTGCGTCTAGAGCTTTTGCATTGAGGGCTATCTGAAAACGGCTGTGGCGCTGAAGTTGCCTGAGAATGTGGAGTTGGTGGCATGTGAAACCCGCATGTGGAGCATTCGTTTGTGTGGGATGCTCTACCAGGTTCATTTCAGTCCTAGCCATACAAAAGGCACTAAGCATAGAGTGTGAAAACTGAGTTTCCTTGAGAGCTGCTTGGAAGCCTGATGGTGTGAAGTTAGTGAGCCAAATGGAGTTGTTCTCCCACAAGAACCACTCAACTGATCCTTCTTCAATATGCCCTTCACCAACATGCAGTGTTTCCTTGATTGAATTAGCTCTCACACCAATATTTGCGTCTAGAGCCTTTGCATTGAGGGCTATCTGAAAACGGCTGTGGCGCTGAAGTTGCCTGAGAATGTGGAGTTGGTGGCATGTGAAACCCGCATGTGGAGCATTCGTTTGTGTGGGATGCTCTACCAGGTTCATTTCAGTCCTAGCCATACAAAGGGCACTAAGCATAGAGTGTGAAAACTGAGTTTCCTTGAGAGCTGCTTGGAAGCCTGATGGTGTGTAACGTTAGTGAGCCAAATGGAGTTGTTCTCCCACAAGAACCACTCGGCTGATCCTTCTTCAATATGCCCTTCACCAACATGCAGTGTTTCCTTGATTGAATTAGCTCTCACACCAATATTTGTGTCTAGAGCCTTTGCTTTGAGGGCTATCTGAAAACGGCTGTGGCGCTGAAGTTGCCTGTGAATGTGGAGTTGGTGGCATGTGAAACCCGCATGTGGAGCATTCGTTTGTGTGGGATGCTGACCAAACTTCATTTCAGTCCTAGGCACTCAAACAGCACTAAGCATAGAGTGTGAAAACTGAGTTTCCTTGAGAGCTGCTTGGAAGCCTGATGGTGTGTGAAGTTAGTGAGCCAAATGGAGTTGTTCTCCCACAAGAACCACTCGGCTGATCCTTCTTCAATATGCCCTTCACCAACATGCAGTGTTTCCTTGATTGAATTAGCTCTCACACCAATATTTGCGTCTAGAGCCTTTGCATTGAGGGCTATCTGAAAACGGCTGTGGCGCTGAAGTTGCCTGTGAATGTGGAGTTGGTGGCATGTGAAACCCGCATGTGGAGCATTCGTTTGTGTGGGATGCTCTACCAGGTTCATTTCAGTCATAGCCAAAGAAAGGGCACTAAGCATAGAGTGTGAAAACTGAGTTTCCTTGAGAGCTGCTTGGAAGCCTGATGGTGTGTGAAGTTAGTGAGCCAAATGGAGTTGTTCTCCCACAAGAACCACTCGGCTGATTCTTCTTCAATATGCCCTTCACCAACATGCAGTGTTTCCTTGATTGAATTAGCTCTCACACCAATATTTGCGTCTAGAGCCTTTGCTTTGAGGGCTATCTGAAAATGGCTGTGGCGCTGAAGTTGCCTGTGAATGTGGAGTTGGTGGCATGTGAAACCCGCATGTAGAGCATTCGTTTCTGTGGGATGCTCTACCAGGTTCATTCCTAGATAATGCACTCAAAGGGCACTAAGCATAGAGTGTGAAAACTGAGTTTCCTTGAGAGCTGCTTGGAAGCCTGATGGTGTGTGAAGTTAGTGAGCCAAATGGAGTTGTTCTCCCACAAGAACCACTCGGCTGATCCTTCTTGAATATGCCCTTCACCAACATGCAGTGTTTCCTTGATTGAATTAGCTCTCACACCAATATTTGCGTCTAGAGCCTTTGCTTTGAGGGCTATCTGAAAACGGCTGTGGCGCTGAAGTTGCCTGTGAATGTGGAGTTGCTGGCATGTGAAACCCGCATGTGGAGCATTCGTTTTTGTGGGATGCTGACCAAGCTTCATTTCAGTCCTAGGCACTCAAAGGGCACTAAGCATAGAGTGTGAAAACTGAGTTTCCTTGAGAGCTGCTTGGAAGCCTGATGGTGTGTGAAGTTAGTGAGCCAAATGGAGTTGTTCTCCCACAAGAACCACTCGGCTGATCCTTCTTCAATATGCCCTTCACCAACATGCAGTGTTTCCTTGATTGAATTAGCTCTCACACCAATATTTGCGTCTAGAGCCTTTGCATTGAGGGCTATCTGAAAACGGCTGTGGCGCTGAAGTTGCCTGTGAATGTGGAGCTGGTGGCATGTGAAACCCGCATGTGGAGCATTCGTTTGTGTGGGATGCTCTACCAGGTTCATTTCAGTCGTAGCCATACAAAGGGCACTAAGCATAGAGTGTGAAAACTGAGTTTCCTTGAGAGCTGCTTGGAAGCCTGATGGTGTGTGAAGTTAGTGAGCCAAATGGAGTTGTTCTCCCACAAGAACCACTCGGCTGATCCTTCTTCAATATGCCCTTCACCAACATGCAGTGTTTCCTTGATTGAATTAGCTCTCACACCAATATTTGCGTCTAGAGCTTTTGCATTGAGGGCTATCTGAAAACGGCTGTGGCGCTGAAGTTGCCTGTGAATGTGGAGTTGGTGGCATGTGAAACCCGCATGTGGAGCATTCGTTTGTGTGGGATGCTCTACCAGGTTCATTTCAGTCCTAGCCATACAAAAGGCACTAAGCATAGAGTGTGAAAACTGAGTTTCCTTGAGAGCTGCTTGGAAGCCTGATGGTGTGAAGTTAGTGAGCCAAATGGAGTTGTTCTCCCACAAGAACCACTCAACTGATCCTTCTTCAATATGCCCTTCACCAACATGCAGTGTTTCCTTGATTGAATTAGCTCTCACACCAATATTTGCGTCTAGAGCCTTTGCATTGAGGGCTATCTGAAAACGGCTGTGGCGCTGAAGTTGCCTGAGAATGTGGAGTTGGTGGCATGTGAAACCCGCATGTGGAGCATTCGTTTGTGTGGGATGCTCTACCAGGTTCATTTCAGTCCTAGCCATACAAAGGGCACTAAGCATAGAGTGTGAAAACTGAGTTTCCTTGAGAGCTGCTTGGAAGCCTGATGGTGTGTGAAGTTAGTGAGCCAAATGGAGTTGTTCTCCCACAAGAACCACTCGGCTGATCCTTCTTCAATATGCCCTTCACCAACATGCAGTGTTTCCTTGATTGAATTAGCTCTCACACCAATATTTGCGTCTAGAGCCTTTGCTTTGAGGGCTATCTGAAAACGGCTGTGGCGCTGAAGTTGCCTGTGAATGTGGAGTTGGTGGCATGTGAAACCCGCATGTGGAGCATTCGTTTGTGTGGGATGCTGACCAAACTTCATTTCAGTCCTAGGCACTCAAACAGCACTAAGCATAGAGTGTGAAAACTGAGTTTCCTTGAGAGCTGCTTGGAAGCCTGATGGTGTGTGAAGTTAGTGAGCCAAATGGAGTTGTTCTCCCACAAGAACCACTCGGCTGATCCTTCTTCAATATGCCCTTCACCAACATGCAGTGTTTCCTTGATTGAATTAGCTCTCACACCAATATTTGCGTCTAGAGCCTTTGCATTCAGGGCTATCTGAAAACGGCTGTGGCGCTGAAGTTGCCTGTGAATGTGGAGTTGGTGGCATGTGAAACCCGCATGTGGAGCATTCGTTTGTGTGGGATGCTCTACCAGGTTCATTCCTAGATAATGCACTCAAAGAGCACTAAGCATAGAGTGTGAAAACTGAGTTTCCTTGAGAGCTGCTTGGAAGCCTGATGGTGTGTGAAGTTAGTGAGCCAAATGGAGTTGTTCTCCCACAAGAACCACTCGGCTGATCCTTCTTCAATATGCCCTTCACCAACATGCAGTGTTTCCGTGATTGAATTAGCTCTCACACCAATATTTGCGTCTAGAGCCTTTGCATTGAGTGCTATCTAAAAACGGCTGTGGCGCTGAAGTTGCCTGTGAATGTGGAGTTGGTGGCATGTGAAACCCGCAGGTGGAGCATTCGTTTGTGTGGGATGCTCTACCAGGTTCATTTCAGTCCTAGCCATACAAAGGGCACTAAGCATAGAGTGTGAAAACTGAGATTCCTTGAGAGCTGCTTGGAAGCCTGATGGTGTGTGAAGTTAGTGAGCCAAATGGAGTTGTTCTCCCACAAGAACCACTCGGCTGATCCTTCTTCAATATGCCCTTCACCAACATGCAGTGTTTCCTTGATTGAATTAGCTCTCACACCAATATTTGCGTCTAGAGCCTTTGCATTGAGGGCTATCTGAAAACGGCTGTGGCGCTGAAGTTGCCTGTGAATGAGGAGTTGGTGGCATGTGAAACCCGCATGTGGAGCATTCGTTTGTGTGGGATGCTCTACCAGGTTCATTTCAGTCCTAGGCACACAAATAGCACTAAGCATAGAGTGTGAAAACTGAGTTTCCTTGAGAGCTGCTTGGAAGCCTGATGGTGTGTGAAGTTAGTGAGCCAAATGGAGTTGTTCTCCCACAAGAACCACTCGGCTGATTCTTCTTCAATATGCCCTTCACCAACATGCAGTGTTTCCTTGATTGAATTAACTCTCACACCAATATTTGCGTCTAGAGCCTTTGCTTTGAGGGCTATCTGAAAACGGCTGTGGCGCTGAAGTTGCCTGTGAATGTGGAGTTGGTGGCATGTGAAACCCGCATGTAGAGCATTCGTTTATGTGGGATGCTCTACCAGGTTCATTCCTAGATAATGCACTCAAAGGGCACTAAGCATAGAGTGTGAAAACTGAGTTTCCTTGAGAGCTGCTTGGAAGCCTGATGGTGTGTGAAGTTAGTGAGCCAAATGGAGTTGTTCTCCCACAAGAACCACTCGGCTGATCCTTCTTGAATATGCCCTTCACCAACATGCAGTGTTTCCTTGATTGAATTAGCTCTCACACCAATATTTGCGTCTAGAGCCTTTGCATTGAGGGCTATCTGAAAACGGCTGTGGCGCTGAAGTTGCCTGTGAATGTGGAGTTGCTGGCATGTGAAACCCGCATGTGGAGCATTCGTTTTTGTGGGATGCTCTACCAGGTTCATTTCAGTCCTAGCCATACAAAAGGCACTAAGCATAGAGTGTGAAAACTGAGTTTCCTTGAGAGCTGCTTGGAAGCCTGATGGTGTGAAGTTAGTGAGCCAAATGGAGTTGTTCTCCCACAAGAACCACTCAACTGATCCTTCTTCAATATGCCCTTCACCAACATGCAGTGTTTCCTTGATTGAATTAGCTCTCACACCAATATTTGCGTCTAGAGCCTTTGCATTGAGGGCTATCTGAAAACGGCTGTGGCGCTGAAGTTGCCTGAGAATGTGGAGTTGGTGGCATGTGAAACCCGCATGTGGAGCATTCGTTTGTGTGGGATGCTCTACCAGGTTCATTTCAGTCCTAGCCATACAAAGGGCACTAAGCATAGAGTGTGAAAACTGAGTTTCCTTGAGAGCTGCTTGGAAGCCTGATGGTGTGTAACGTTAGTGAGCCAAATGGAGTTGTTCTCCCACAAGAACCACTCGGCTGATCCTTCTTCAATATGCCCTTCACCAACATGCAGTGTTTCCTTGATTGAATTAGCTCTCACACCAATATTTGTGTCTAGAGCCTTTGCTTTGAGGGCTATCTGAAAACGGCTGTGGCGCTGAAGTTGCCTGTGAATGTGGAGTTGGTGGCATGTGAAACCCGCATGTGGAGCATTCGTTTGTGTGGGATGCTGACCAAACTTCATTTCAGTCCTAGGCACTCAAACAGCACTAAGCATAGAGTGTGAAAACTGAGTTTCCTTGAGAGCTGCTTGGAAGCCTGATGGTGTGTGAAGTTAGTGAGCCAAATGGAGTTGTTCTCCCACAAGAACCACTCGGCTGATCCTTCTTCAATATGCCCTTCACCAACATGCAGTGTTTCCTTGATTGAATTAGCTCTCACACCAATATTTGCGTCTAGAGCCTTTGCATTGAGGGCTATCTGAAAACGGCTGTGGCGCTGAAGTTGCCTGTGAATGTGGAGTTGGTGGCATGTGAAACCCGCATGTGGAGCATTCGTTTGTGTGGGATGCTCTACCAGGTTCATTTCAGTCATAGCCAAAGAAAGGGCACTAAGCATAGAGTGTGAAAACTGAGTTTCCTTGAGAGCTGCTTGGAAGCCTGATGGTGTGTGAAGTTAGTGAGCCAAATGGAGTTGTTCTCCCACAAGAACCACTCGGCTGATTCTTCTTCAATATGCCCTTCACCAACATGCAGTGTTTCCTTGATTGAATTAGCTCTCACACCAATATTTGCGTCTAGAGCCTTTGCTTTGAGGGCTATCTGAAAATGGCTGTGGCGCTGAAGTTGCCTGTGAATGTGGAGTTGGTGGCATGTGAAACCCGCATGTAGAGCATTCGTTTCTGTGGGATGCTCTACCAGGTTCATTCCTAGATAATGCACTCAAAGGGCACTAAGCATAGAGTGTGAAAACTGAGTTTCCTTGAGAGCTGCTTGGAAGCCTGATGGTGTGTGAAGTTAGTGAGCCAAATGGAGTTGTTCTCCCACAAGAACCACTCGGCTGATCCTTCTTGAATATGCCCTTCACCAACATGCAGTGTTTCCTTGATTGAATTAGCTCTCACACCAATATTTGCGTCTAGAGCCTTTGCTTTGAGGGCTATCTGAAAACGGCTGTGGCGCTGAAGTTGCCTGTGAATGTGGAGTTGCTGGCATGTGAAACCCGCATGTGGAGCATTCGTTTTTGTGGGATGCTGACCAAGCTTCATTTCAGTCCTAGGCACTCAAAGGGCACTAAGCATAGAGTGTGAAAACTGAGTTTCCTTGAGAGCTGCTTGGAAGCCTGATGGTGTGTGAAGTTAGTGAGCCAAATGGAGTTGTTCTCCCACAAGAACCACTCGGCTGATCCTTCTTCAATATGCCCTTCACCAACATGCAGTGTTTCCTTGATTGAATTAGCTCTCACACCAATATTTGCGTCTAGAGCCTTTGCATTGAGGGCTATCTGAAAACGGCTGTGGCGCTGAAGTTGCCTGTGAATGTGGAGCTGGTGGCATGTGAAACCCGCATGTGGAGCATTCGTTTGTGTGGGATGCTCTACCAGGTTCATTTCAGTCGTAGCCATACAAAGGGCACTAAGCATAGAGTGTGAAAACTGAGTTTCCTTGAGAGCTGCTTGGAAGCCTGATGGTGTGTGAAGTTAGTGAGCCAAATGGAGTTGTTCTCCCACAAGAACCACTCGGCTGATCCTTCTTCAATATGCCCTTCACCAACATGCAGTGTTTCCTTGATTGAATTAGCTCTCACACCAATATTTGCGTCTAGAGCTTTTGCATTGAGGGCTATCTGAAAACGGCTGTGGCGCTGAAGTTGCCTGTGAATGTGGAGTTGGTGGCATGTGAAACCCGCATGTGGAGCATTCGTTTGTGTGGGATGCTCTACCAGGTTCATTTCAGTCCTAGCCATACAAAAGGCACTAAGCATAGAGTGTGAAAACTGAGTTTCCTTGAGAGCTGCTTGGAAGCCTGATGGTGTGAAGTTAGTGAGCCAAATGGAGTTGTTCTCCCACAAGAACCACTCAACTGATCCTTCTTCAATATGCCCTTCACCAACATGCAGTGTTTCCTTGATTGAATTAGCTCTCACACCAATATTTGCGTCTAGAGCCTTTGCATTGAGGGCTATCTGAAAACGGCTGTGGCGCTGAAGTTGCCTGAGAATGTGGAGTTGGTGGCATGTGAAACCCGCATGTGGAGCATTCGTTTGTGTGGATGCTCTACCAGGTTCCTTTCAGTCCTAGCCATACAAAGGGCACTAAGCATAGAGTGTGAAAACTGAGTTTCCTTGAGAGCTGCTTGAAGCCTGATGGTGTGTAACGTTAGTGAGCCAAATGGAGTTGTTCTCCCACAAGAACCACTCGGCTGATCCTTCTTCAATATGCCTTCACCAACATGCAGTGTTTCCTTGATTGAATTAGCTCTCACACCAATATTTGCGTCTAGAGCCTTTGCTTTGAGGGCTATCTGAAAACGGCTGTGGCGCTGAAGTTGCCTGTGAATGTGGAGTTGGTGGCATGTGAAACCCGCATGTGGAGCATTCGTTTGTGTGGGATGCTGACCAAACTTCATTTCAGTCCTAGGCACTCAAACAGCACTAAGCATAGAGTGTGAAAACTGAGTTTCCTTGAGAGCTGCTTGGAAGCCTGATGTGTGTGAAGTTAGTGAGCAAATGGAGTTGTTCTCCCACAAGAACCACTCGGCTGATCCTTCTTCAATATGCCCTTCACCAACATGCAGTGTTTCCGTGATTGAATTAGCTCTCACACCAATATTTGCGTCTAGAGCCTTTGCATTGAGTGCTATCTAAAAACGGCTGTGGCGCTGAAGTTGCCTGTGAATGTGGAGTTGGTGGCATGTGAAACCCGCATGTAGAGCATTCGTTTGTGTGGGATGCTCTACCAGGTTCATTTCAGTCCTAGCCATACAAAGGGCACTAAGCATAGAGTGTGAAAACTGAGATTCCTTGAGAGCTGCTTGGAAGCCTGATGGTGTGTGAAGTTAGTGAGCCAAATGGAGTTGTTCTCCCACAAGAACCACTCGGCGGATCCTTCTTCAATATGCCCTTCACCAACATGCAGTGTTTCCTTGATTGAATTAGCTCTCACACCAATATTTGCGTCTAGAGCCTTTGCTTTGAGGGCTATCTGAAAATGGCTGTGGCGCTGAAGTTGCCTGTGAATGTGGAGTTGGTGGCATGTGAAACCCGCATGTAGAGCATTCGTTTCTGTGGGATGCTCTACCAGGTTCATTCCTAGATAATGCACTCAAAGGGCACTAAGCATAGAGTGTGAAAACTGAGTTTCCTTGAGAGCTGCTTGGAAGCCTGATGGTGTGTGAAGTTAGTGAGCCAAATGGAGTTGTTCTCCCACAAGAACCACTCGGCTGATCCTTCTTGAATATGCCCTTCACCAACATGCAGTGTTTCCTTGATTGAATTAGCTCTCACACCAATATTTGCGTCTAGAGCCTTTGCTTTGAGGGCTATCTGAAAACGGCTGTGGCGCTGAAGTTGCCTGTGAATGTGGAGTTGCTGGCATGTGAAACCCGCATGTGGAGCATTCGTTTTTGTGGGATGCTGACCAAGCTTCATTTCAGTCCTAGGCACTCAAAGGGCACTAAGCATAGAGTGTGAAAACTGAGTTTCCTTGAGAGCTGCTTGGAAGCCTGATGGTGTGTGAAGTTAGTGAGCCAAATGGAGTTGTTCTCCCACAAGAACCACTCGGCTGATCCTTCTTCAATATGCCCTTCACCAACATGCAGTGTTTCCTTGATTGAATTAGCTCTCACACCAATATTTGCGTCTAGAGCCTTTGCATTGAGGGCTATCTGAAAACGGCTGTGGCGCTGAAGTTGCCTGTGAATGTGGAGCTGGTGGCATGTGAAACCCGCATGTGGAGCATTCGTTTGTGTGGGATGCTCTACCAGGTTCATTTCAGTCGTAGCCATACAAAGGGCACTAAGCATAGAGTGTGAAAACTGAGTTTCCTTGAGAGCTGCTTGGAAGCCTGATGGTGTGTGAAGTTAGTGAGCCAAATGGAGTTGTTCTCCCACAAGAACCACTCGGCTGATCCTTCTTCAATATGCCCTTCACCAACATGCAGTGTTTCCTTGATTGAATTAGCTCTCACACCAATATTTGCGTCTAGAGCTTTTGCATTGAGGGCTATCTGAAAACGGCTGTGGCGCTGAAGTTGCCTGAGAATGTGGAGTTGGTGGCATGTGAAACCCGCATGTGGAGCATTCGTTTGTGTGGGATGCTCTACCAGGTTCATTTCAGTCCTAGCCATACAAAAGGCACTAAGCATAGAGTGTGAAAACTGAGTTTCCTTGAGAGCTGCTTGGAAGCCTGATGGTGTGAAGTTAGTGAGCCAAATGGAGTTGTTCTCCCACAAGAACCACTCAACTGATCCTTCTTCAATATGCCCTTCACCAACATGCAGTGTTTCCTTGATTGAATTAGCTCTCACACCAATATTTGCGTCTAGAGCCTTTGCATTGAGGGCTATCTGAAAACGGCTGTGGCGCTGAAGTTGCCTGAGAATGTGGAGTTGGTGGCATGTGAAACCCGCATGTGGAGCATTCGTTTGTGTGGGATGCTCTACCAGGTTCATTTCAGTCCTAGCCATACAAAGGGCACTAAGCATAGAGTGTGAAAACTGAGTTTCCTTGAGAGCTGCTTGGAAGCCTGATGGTGTGTAACGTTAGTGAGCCAAATGGAGTTGTTCTCCCACAAGAACCACTCGGCTGATCCTTCTTCAATATGCCCTTCACCAACATGCAGTGTTTCCTTGATTGAATTAGCTCTCACACCAATATTTGCGTCTAGAGCCTTTGCTTTGAGGGCTATCTGAAAACGGCTGTGGCGCTGAAGTTGCCTGTGAATGTGGAGTTGGTGGCATGTGAAACCCGCATGTGGAGCATTCGTTTGTGTGGGATGCTCTACCAGGTTCATTTCAGTCCTAGGCACAAAAAGGGCACTAAGCATAGAGTGTGAAAACTGAGTTTCCTTGAGAGCTGCTTGGAAGCCTGATGGTGTGTGAAGTTAGTGAGCCAAATGGAGTTGTTCTCCCACAAGAACCACTCGGCTGATCCTTCTTCAATATGCCCTTCACCAACATGCAGTGTTTCCGTGATTGAATTAGCTCTCACACCAATATTTGCGTCTAGAGCCTTTGCATTGAGTGCTATCTAAAAACGGCTGTGGCGCTGAAGTTGCCTGTGAATGTGGAGTTGGTGGCATGTGAAACCCGCAGGTGGAGCATTCGTTTGTGTGGGATGCTCTACCAGGTTCATTTCAGTCCTAGCCATACAAAGGGCACTAAGCATAGAGTGTGAAAACTGAGATTCCTTGAGAGCTGCTTGGAAGCCTGATGGTGTGTGAAGTTAGTGAGCCAAATGGAGTTGTTCTCCCACAAGAACCACTCGGCTGATCCTTCTTCAATATGCCCTTCACCAACATGCAGTGTTTCCTTGATTGAATTAGCTCTCACACCAATATTTGCGTCTAGAGCCTTTGCATTGAGGGCTCTCTGAAAACGGCTGTGGCGCTGAAGTTGCCTGTGAATGAGGAGTTGGTGGCATGTGAAACCCGCATGTGGAGCATTCGTTTGTGTGGGATGCTGACAAAGCTTCATTTCAGTCCTAGGCACACAAATAGCACTAAGCATAGAGTGTGAAAACTGAGTTTCCTTGAGAGCTGCTTGGAAGCCTGATGGTGTGTGAAGTTAGTGAGCCAAATGGAGTTGTTCTCCCACAAGAACCACTCGGCTGATTCTTCTTCAATATGCCCTTCACCAACATGCAGTGTTTCCTTGATTGAATTAACTCTCACACCAATATTTGCGTCTAGAGCCTTTGCTTTGAGGGCTATCTGAAAACGGCTGTGGCGCTGAAGTTGCCTGTGAATGTGGAGTTGGTGGCATGTGAAACCCGCATGTAGAGCATTCGTTTATGTGGGATGCTCTACCAGGTTCATTCCTAGATAATGCACTCAAAGGGCACTAAGCATAGAGTGTGAAAACTGAGTTTCCTTGAGAGCTGCTTGGAAGCCTGATGGTGTGTGAAGTTAGTGAGCCAAATGGAGTTGTTCTCCCACAAGAACCACTCGGCTGATCCTTCTTCAATATGCCCTTCACCAACATGCAGTGTTTCCTTGATTGAATTAGCTCTCACACCAATATTTGCGTCTAGAGCCTTTGCATTGAGGGCTATCTGAAAACGGCTGTGGCGCTGAAGTTGCCTGTGAATGTGGAGTTGGTGGCATGTGAAACCCGCATGTGGAGCATTCGTTTGTGTGGGATGCTCTACCAGGTTCATTTCAGTCATAGCCAAAGAAAGGGCACTAAGCATAGAGTGTGAAAACTGAGTTTCCTTGAGAGCTGCTTGGAAGCCTGATGGTGTGTGAAGTTAGTGAGCCAAATGGAGTTGTTCTCCCACAAGAACCACTCGGCTGATTCTTCTTCAATATGCCCTTCACCAACATGCAGTGTTTCCTTGATTGAATTAGCTCTCACACCAATATTTGCGTCTAGAGCCTTTGCTTTGAGGGCTATCTGAAAATGGCTGTGGCGCTGAAGTTGCCTGTGAATGTGGAGTTGGTGGCATGTGAAACCCGCATGTAGAGCATTCGTTTCTGTGGGATGCTCTACCAGGTTCATTCCTAGATAATGCACTCAAAGGGCAGTAAGCATAGAGTGTGAAAACTGAGTTTCCTTGAGAGCTGCTTGGAAGCCTGATGGTGTGTGAAGTTAGTGAGCCAAATGGAGTTGTTCTCCCACAAGAACCACTCGGCTGATCCTTCTTGAATATGCCCTTCACCAACATGCAGTGTTTCCTTGATTGAATTAGCTCTCACACCAATATTTGCGTCTAGAGCCTTTGCATTGAGGGCTATCTGAAAACGGCTGTGGCGCTGAAGTTGCCTGTGAATGTGGAGTTGCTGGCATGTGAAACCCGCATGTGGAGCATTCGTTTTTGTGGGATGCTGACCAAGCTTCATTTCAGTCCTAGGCACTCAAAGGGCACTAAGCATAGAGTGTGAAAACTGAGTTTCCTTGAGAGCTGCTTGGAAGCCTGATGGTGTGTGAAGTTAGTGAGCCAAATGGAGTTGTTCTCCCACAAGAACCACTCGGCTGATCCTTCTTCAATATGCCCTTCACCAACATGCAGTGTTTCCTTGATTGAATTAGCTCTCACACCAATATTTGCGTCTAGAGCCTTTGCATTGAGGGCTATCTGAAAACGGCTGTGGCGCTGAAGTTGCCTGTGAATGTGGAGCTGGTGGCATGTGAAACCCGCATGTGGAGCATTCGTTTGTGTGGGATGTTCTACCAGGTTCATTTCAGTCCTAGCCATACAAAGGGCACTAAGCATAGAGTGTGAAAACTGAGATTCCTTGAGAGCTGCTTGGAAGCCTGATGGTGTGTAACGTTAGTGAGCCAAATGGAGTTGTTCTCCCACAAGAACCACTCGGCTGATCCTTCTTCAATATGCCCTTCACCAACATGCAGTGTTTCCTTGATTGAATTAGCTCTCACACCAATATTTGCGTCTAGAGCTTTTGCATTGAGGGCTATCTGAAAACGGCTGTGGCGCTGAAGTTGCCTGAGAATGTGGAGTTGGTGGCATGTGAAACCCGCATGTGGAGCATTCGTTTGTGTGGGATGCTCTACCAGGTTCATTTCAGTCCTAGCCATACAAAAGGCACTAAGCATAGAGTGTGAAAACTGAGTTTCCTTGAGAGCTGCTTGGAAGCCTGATGGTGTGAAGTTAGTGAGCCAAATGGAGTTGTTCTCCCACAAGAACCACTCAACTGATCCTTCTTCAATATGCCCTTCACCAACATGCAGTGTTTCCTTGATTGAATTAGCTCTCACACCAATATTTGCGTCTAGAGCCTTTGCATTGAGGGCTATCTGAAAACGGCTGTGGCGCTGAAGTTGCCTGAGAATGTGGAGTTGGTGGCATGTGAAACCCGCATGTGGAGCATTCGTTTGTGTGGGATGCTCTACCAGGTTCATTTCACTCCTAGCCATACAAAGGGCACTAAGCATAGAGTGTGAAAACTGAGTTTCCTTGAGAGCTGCTTGGAAGCCTGATGGTGTGTAACGTTAGTGAGCCAAATGGAGTTGTTCTCCCACAAGAACCACTCGGCTGATCCTTCTTCAATATGCCCTTCACCAACATGCAGTGTTTCCTTGATTGAATTAGCTCTCACACCAATATTTGCGTCTAGAGCCTTTGCTTTGAGGGCTATCTGAAAACGGCTGTGGCGCTGAAGTTGCCTGTGAATGTGGAGTTGGTGGCATGTGAAACCCGCATGTGGAGCATTCGTTTGTGTGGGATGCTGACCAAACTTCATTTCAGTCCTAGGCACTCAAACAGCACTAAGCATAGAGTGTGAAAACTGAGTTTCCTTGAGAGCTGCTTGGAAGCCTGATGGTGTGTGAAGTTAGTGAGCCAAATGGAGTTGTTCTCCCACAAGAACCACTCGGCTGATCCTTCTTCAATATGCCCTTCACCAACATGCAGTGTTTCCGTGATTGAATTAGCTCTCACACCAATATTTGCGTCTAGAGCCTTTGCATTGAGTGCTATCTAAAAACGGCTGTGGCGCTGAAGTTGCCTGTGAATGTGGAGTTGGTGGCATGTGAAACCCGAAGGTGGAGCATTCGTTTGTGTGGGATGCTCTACCAGGTTCATTTCAGTCCTAGCCATACAAAGGGCACTAAGCATAGAGTGTGAAAACTGAGATTCCTTGAGAGCTGCTTGGAAGCCTGATGGTGTGTGAAGTTAGTGAGCCAAATGGAGTTGTTCTCCCACAAGAACCACTCGGCTGATCCTTCTTCAATATGCCCTTCACCAACATGCAGTGTTTCCTTGATTGAATTAGCTCTCACACCAATATTTGCGTCTAGAGCCTTTGCATTGAGGGCTATCTGAAAACGGCTGTGGCACTGAAGTTGCCTGTGAATGTGGAGTTGGTGGCATGTGAAACCCGCATGTGGAGCATTCGTTTGTGTGGGATGCTCTACCAGGTTCATTCCTAGATAATGCACTCAAAGGGCACTAAGCATAGAGTGTGAAAACTGAGTTTCCTTGAGAGCTGCTTGGAAGCCTGATGGTGTGTGAAGTTAGTGAGCCAAATGGAGTTGTTCTCCCACAAGAACCACTCGGCTGATCCTTCTTCAATATGCCCTTCACCAACATGCAGTGTTTCCTTGATTGAATTAGCTCTCACACCAATATTTGCGTCTAGAGCCTTTGCATTGAGTGCTATCTAAAAACGGCTGTGGCGCTGAAGTTGCCTGTGAATGTGGAGTTGGTGGCATGTGAAACCCGCAGGTGGAGCATTCGTTTGTGTGGGATGCTCTACCAGGTTCATTTCAGTCCTAGGCACAAAAAGGGCACTAAGCATAGAGTGTGAAAACTGAGTTTCCTTGAGAGCTGCTTGGAAGCCTGATGGTGTGTGAAGTTAGTGAGCCAAATGGAGTTGTTCTCCCACAAGAACCACTCGGCTGATCCTTCTTCAATATGCCCTTCACCAACATGCAGTGTTTCCTTGATTGAATTAGCTCTCACACCAATATTTGCGTCTAGAGCCTTTGCATTGAGGGCTATCTGAAAACGGCTGTGGCGCTGAAGTTGCCTGTGAATGTGGAGTTGGTGGCATGTGAAACCCGCATGTGGAGCATTCGTTTATGTGGGATGCTCTCCAAGCTTCATTTCAGTCCTAGGCACAAAAAGGGCACTAAGCATAGAGTGTGAAAACTGAGTTTCCTTGAGAGCTGCTTGGAAGCCTGATGGTGTTTGACGTTAGTGAGCCAAATGGAGTTGTTCTCCCACAAGAACCACTCGGCTGATCCTTCTTCAATATGCCCTTCACCAACATGCAGTGTTTCCTTGATTGAATTAGCTCTCACACCAATATTTGCGTCTAGAGCCTTTGCATTGAGGGCTATCTGAAAATGGCTGTGGCGCTTAAGTTGCCTGTGAATGAGGAGTTGGTGGCATGTGAAACCCGCATGTGCAGCATTCGTTTGTGTGGGATGCTGACCAAGCTTCATTTCAGTCCTAGGCACTCAAAGGGCACTAAGCATAGAGTGTGAAAACTGAGTTTCCTTGAGAGCTGCTTGGAAGCCTGATGGTGTGTGAAGTTAGTGAGCCAAATGGAGTTGTTCTCCCACAAGAACCACTCGGCTGATCCTTCTTCAATATGCCCTTCACCAACATGCAGTGTTTCCTTGATTGAATTAGCTCTCACACCAATATTTGCGTCTAGAGCCTTTGCATTGAGGGCTATCTGAAAACGGCTGTGGCGCTGAAGTTGCCTGTGAATGTGGAGTTGGTGGCATGTGAAACCCGCATGTGGAGCATTCGTTTGTGTGGGATGCTCTACCAGGTTCATTTCAGTCCTAGCCAAAGAAAGGGCACTAAGCATAGAGTGTGAAAACTGAGTTTCCTTGAGAGCTGCTTGGAAGCCTGATGGTGTGTGAAGTTAGTGAGCCAAATGGAGTTGTTCTCCCACAAGAACCACTCGGCTGATCCTTCTTCAATATGCCCTTCACCAACATGCAGTGTTTCCTTGATTGAATTAGCTCTCACACCAATATTTGCGTCTAGAGCCTTTGCATTGAGGGCTATCTGAAAACGGCTGTGGCGCTGAAGTTGCCTGTGAATGTGGAGTTGGTGGCATGTGAAACCCGCATGTGGAGCATTCATTTATGTGGGATGCTCTCCAAGCTTCATTTCAGTCCTAGGCACACAAAGAGCACTAAGCATAGAGTGTGAAAACTGAGTTTCCTTGAGAGCTGCTTGGAAGCCTGATGGTGTGTGAAGTTAGTGAGCCAAATGGAGTTGTTCTCCCACAAGAACCACTCGGCTGATCCTTCTTCAATATGCCCTTCACCAACATGCAGTGTTTCCTTGATTGAATTAGCTCTCACACCAATATTTGCGTCTAGAGCCTTTGCATTGAGGGCTATCTGAAAACGGCTGTGGCGCTGAAGTTGCCTGTGAATGTGGAGTTGGTGGCATGTGAAACCCGCATGTGGAGCATTCATTTATGTGGGATGCTCTCCAAGCTTCATTTCAGTCCTAGGCACAAAAAGGGCACAAAGCAAAGAGTGTGAAAACTGAGTTTCCTTGAGAGCTGCTTGGAAGCCTGATGGTGTTTGACGTTAGTGAGCCAAATGGAGTTGTTCTCCCACAAGAACCACTCGGCTGATCCTTCTTCAATATGCCCTTCACCAACATGCAGTGTTTCCTTGATTGAATTAGCTCTCACACCAATATTTGCGTCTAGAGCCTTTGCATTGAGGGCTATCTGAAAATGGCTGTGGCGCTGAAGTTGCCTGTGAATGAGGAGTTGGTGGCATGTGAAACCCGCATGTGGAGCATTCGTTTGTGTGGGATGCTGACCAAGCTTCATTTCAGTCCTAGGCACTCAAACGGCACTAAGCATAGAGTGTGAAAACTGAGTTTCCTTGAGAGCTGCTTGGAAGCCTGATGGTGTGTGAAGTTAGTGAGCCAAATGGAGTTGTTCTCCCACAAGAACCACTCGGCTGATCCTTCTTCAATATGCCCTTCACCAACATGCAGTGTTTCCTTGATTGAATTAGCTCTCACACCAATATTTGCGTCTAGAGCCTTTGCATTGAGGGCTATCTGAAAACGGCTGTGGCGCTGAAGTTGCCTGTGAATGTGGAGTTGGTGGCATGTGAAACCCGCATGTGGAGCATTCGTTTGTGTGGGATGCTCTACCAGGTTCATTCCTAGATAATGCACTCAAAGGGCACTAAGCATAGAGTGTGAAAACTGAGTTTCCTTGAGAGCTGCTTGGAAGCCTGATGGTGTGTGAAGTTAGTGAGCCAAATGGAGTTGTTCTCCCACAAGAACCACTCGGCTGATCCTTCTTCAATATGCCCTTCACCAACATGCAGTGTTTCCGTGATTGAATTAGCTCTCACACCAATATTTGCGTCTAGAGCCTTTGCATTGAGTGCTATCTAAAAACGGCTGTGGCGCTGAAGTTGCCTGTGAATGTGGAGTTGGTGGCATGTGAAACCCGCAGGTGGAGCATTCGTTTGTGTGGGATGCTCTACCAGGTTCATTTCAGTCCTAGCCATACAAAGGGCACTAAGCATAGAGTGTGAAAACTGAGATTCCTTGAGAGCTGCTTGGAAGCCTGATGGTGTGTGAAGTTAGTGAGCCAAATGGAGTTGTTCTCCCACAAGAACCACTCGGCTGATCCTTCTTCAATATGCCCTTCACCAACATGCAGTGTTTCCTTGATTGAATTAGCTCTCACACCAATATTTGCGTCTAGAGCCTTTGCATTGAGGGCTATCTGAAAACGGCTGTGGCGCTGAAGTTGCCTGTGAATGTGGAGTTGGTGGCATGTGAAACCCGCATGTGGAGCATTCGTTTGTGTGGGATGCTCTACCAGGTTCATTCCTAGATAATGCACTCAAAGGGCACTAAGCATAGAGTGTGAAAACTGAGTTTCCTTGAGAGCTGCTTGGAAGCCTGATGGTGTGTGAAGTTAGTGAGCCAAATGGAGTTGTTCTCCCACAAGAACCACTCGGCTGATCCTTCTTCAATATGCCCTTCACCAACATGCAGTGTTTCCTTGATTGAATTAGCTCTCACACCAATATTTGCGTCTAGAGCCTTTGCATTGAGGGCTATCTGAAAACGGCTGTGGCGCTGAAGTTGCCTGTGAATGTGGAGTTGGTGGCATGTGAAACCCGCATGTGGAGCATTCATTTATGTGGGATGCTCTCCAAGCTTCATTTCAGTCCTAGGCACAAAAGGGCACTAAGCATAGAGTGTGAAAACTGAGTTTCCTTGAGAGCTGCTTGGAAGCCTGATATTGTGTGAAGTTAGTGAGCCAAATGGAGTTGTTCTCCCACAAGAACCACTCGGCTGATCCTTCTTCAATATGCCCTTCACCAACATGCAGTGTTTCCTTGATTGAATTAGCTCTCACACCAATATTTGCGTCTAGAGCCTTTGCATTGAGGGCTATCTGAAAATGGCTGTGGCGCTGAAGTTGCCTGTGAATGAGGAGTTGGTGGCATGTGAAACCCGCATGTGGAGCATTCGTTTGTGTGGGATGCTGACCAAGCTTCATTTCAGTCCTAGGCACTCAAACGGCACTAAGCATAGAGTGTGAAAACTGAGTTTCCTTGAGAGCTGCTTGGAAGCCTGATGGTGTGTGAAGTTAGTGAGCCAAATGGAGTTGTTCTCCCACAAGAACCACTCGGCTGATCCTTCTTCAATATGCCCTTCACCAACATGCAGTGTTTCCTTGATTGAATTAGCTCTCACACCAATATTTGCGTCTAGAGCCTTTGCATTGAGGGCTATCTGAAAACGGCTGTGGCGCTGAAGTTGCCTGTGAATGTGGAGTTGGTGGCATGTGAAACCCGCATGTGGAGCATTCGTTTGTGTGGGATGCTCTACCAGGTTCATTCCTAGATAATGCACTCAAAGGGCACTAAGCATAGAGTGTGAAAACTGAGTTTCCTTGAGAGCTGCTTGGAAGCCTGATGGTGTGTGAAGTTAGTGAGCCAAATGGAGTTGTTCTCCCACAAGAACCACTCGGCTGATCCTTCTTCAATATGCCCTTCACCAACATGCAGTGTTTCCGTGATTGAATTAGCTCTCACACCAATATTTGCGTCTAGAGCCTTTGCATTGAGTGCTATCTAAAAACGGCTGTGGCGCTGAAGTTGCCTGTGAATGTGGAGTTGGTGGCATGTGAAACCCGCATGTGGAGCATTCGTTTGTGTGGGATGCTCTACCAGGTTCATTTCAGTCCTAGGCACTCAAAGGGCACTAAGCATAGAGTGTGAAAACTGAGTTTCCTTGAGAGCTGCTTGGAAGCCTGATGGTGTGTGACGTTAGTGAGCCAAATGGAGTTGTTCTCCCACAAGAACCACTCGGCTGATTCTTTTTCAATATGCCCTTCACCAACATGCAGTGTTTCCTTGATTGAATTAGCTCTCACACCAATATTTGCGTCTAGAGCCTTTGCTTTGAGGGCTATCTGAAAACGGCTGTGGCGCTGAAGTTGCGTGAGAATGTGGAGTTGGTGGCATGTGAAACCCGCATGTGGAGCATTCGTTTGTGTGGGATGCTCTACAAACTTCATTTCAGTCCTAGGCACTCAAAGGGCACTAAGCATAGAGTGTGAAAACTGAGTTTCCTTGAGAGCTGCTTGGAAGCCTGATGGTGTGTGAAGTTAGTGAGCCAAATGGAGTTGTTCTCCAACAAGAACCACTCGGCTGATCCTTCTTCAATATGCCCTTCACCAACATGCAGTGTTTCCTTGATTGAATTAGCTCTCACACCAATATTTGCGTCTAGAGCCTTTGCATTGAGGGCTATCTGAAAACGGCTGTGGCGCTGAAGTTGCCTGTGAATGTGGAGTTGGTGGCATGTGAAACCCGCATGTGGAGCATTCATTTATATGGGATGCTCTCCAAGCTTCATTTCAGTCCTAGGCACAAAAACGGCACTAAGCATAGAGTGTGAAAACTGAGTTTCCTTGAGAGCTGCTTGGAAGCCTGATGGTGTTTGACGTTAGTGAGCCAAATGGAGTTGTTCTCCCACAAGAACCACTCGGCTGATCCTTCTTCAATATGCCCTTCACCAACATGCAGTGTTTCCTTGATTGAATTAGCTCTCACACCAATATTTGCGTCTAGAGCCTTTGCATTGAAGGCTATCTGAAAATGGCTGTGGCGCTGAAGTTGCCTGTGAATGAGGAGTTGGTGGCATGTGAAACCCGCATGTGGAGCATTCGTTTGTGTGGGATGCTGACCAAGCTTCATTTCAGTCCTAGGCACTCAAACGGCACTAAGCATAGAGTGTGAAAACTGAGTTTCCTTGAGAGCTGCTTGGAAGCCTGATGGTGTGTGAAGTTAGTGAGCCAAATGGAGTTGTTCTCCCACAAGAACCACTCGGCTGATCCTTCTTCAATATGCCCTTCACCAACATGCAGTGTTTCCTTGATTGAATTAGCTCTCACACCAATATTTGCGTCTAGAGCCTTTGCATTGAGGGCTATCTGAAAATGGCTGTGGCGCTGAAGTTGCCTGTGAATGTGGAGTTGGTGGCATGTGAAACCCGCATGTGGAGCATTCGTTTGTGTGGGATGCTCTACCAGGTTCATTTCAGTCCTAGCCAAAGAAAGGGCACTAAGCATAGAGTGTGAAAACTGAGTTTCCTTGAGAGCTGCTTGGAAGCCTGATGGTGTGTGACGTTAGTGAGCCAAATGGAGTTGTTCTCCCACAAGAACCACTCGGCTGATCCTTCTTCAATATGCCCTTCACCAACATGCAGTGTTTCCTTGATTGAATTAGCTCTCACACCAATATTTGCGTCTAGAGCCTTTGCATTGAGGGCTATCTGAAAACGGCTGTGGCGCTGAAGTTGCCTGTGAATGTGGAGTTGGTGGCATGTGAAACCCGCATGTGGAGCATTCGTTTGTGTGGGATGCTCTACCAGGTTCATTTCAGTCCTAGCCAAAGAAAGGGCACTAAGCATAGAGTGTGAAAACTGAGTTTCCTTGAGAGCTGCTTGGAAGCCTGATGGTGTGTGAAGTTAGTGAGCCAAATGGAGTTGTTCTCCCACAAGAACCACTCGGCTGATTCTTTTTCAATATGCCCTTCACCAACATGCAGTGTTTCCTTGATTGAATTAGCTCTCACACCAATATTTGCGTCTAGAGCCTTTGCTTTGAGGGCTATCTGAAAACGGCTGTGGCGCTGAAGTTGCCTGTGAATGTGGAGTTGGTGGCATGTGAAACCCGCATGTGGAGCATTCGTTTGTGTGGGATGCTGACCAAGCTTCATTTCAGTCCTAGGCACTCAAAGGGCACTAAGCATAGAGTGTGAAAACTGAGTTTCCTTGAGAGCTGCTTGGAAGCCTGATGGTGTGTGAAGTTAGTGAGCCAAATGGAGTTGTTCTCCCACAAGAACCACTCGGCTGATCCTTCTTCAATATGCCCTTCACCAACATGCAGTGTTTCCTTGATTGAATTAGCTCTCACACCAATATTTGCGTCTAGAGCCTTTGCATTGAGGGCTATCTGAAAACGGCTGTGGCGCTGAAGTTGCCTGTGAATGTGGAGTTGGTGGCATGTGAAACCCGCATGTGGAGCATTCATTTATGTGGGATGCTCTCCAAGCTTCATTTCAGTCCAAGGCACAAAAAGGGCACTAAGCATAGAGTGTGAAAACTGAGTTTCCTTGAGAGCTGCTTGGAAGCCTGATGGTGTTTGACGTTAGTGAGCCAAATGGAGTTGTTCTCCCACAAGAACCACTCGGCTGATCCTTCTTCAATATGCCCTTCACCAACATGCAGTGTTTCCTTGATTGAATTAGCTCTCACACCAATATTTGCGTCTAGAGCCTTTGCATTGAGGGCTATCTGAAAATGGCTGTGGCGCTGAAGTTGCCTGTGAATGAGGAGTTGGTGGCATGTGAAACCCGCATGTGGAGCATTCGTTTGTGTGGGATGCTGACCAAGCTTCATTTCAGTCCTAGGCACTCAAACGGCACTAAGCATAGAGTGTGAAAACTGAGTTTCCTTGAGAGCTGCTTGGAAGCCTGATGGTGTGTGAAGTTAGTGAGCCAAATGGAGTTGTTCTCCCACAAGAACCACTCGGCTGATCCTTCTTCAATATGCCCTTCACCAACATGCAGTGTTTCCTTGATTGAATTAGCTCTCACACCAATATTTGCGTCTAGAGCCTTTGCATTGAGGGCTATCTGAAAACGGCTGTGGCGCTGAAGTTGCCTGAGAATGTGGAGTTGGTGGCATGTGAAACCCGCATGTGGAGCATTCGTTTGTGTGGGATGCTCTACCAGGTTCATTCCTAGATAATGCACTCAAAGGGCACTAAGCATAGAGTGTGAAAACTGAGTTTCCTTGAGAGCTGCTTGGAAGCCTGATGGTGTGTGAAGTTAGTGAGCCAAATGGAGTTGTTCTCCCACAAGAACCACTCGGCTGATCCTTCTTCAATATGCCCTTCACCAACATGCAGTGTTTCCGTGATTGAATTAGCTCTCACACCAATATTTGCGTCTAGAGCCTTTGCATTGAGGGCTATCTGAAAACGGCTGTGGCGCTGAAGTTGCCTGTGAATGTGGAGTTGGTGGCATTTGAAACCCGCATGTGGAGCATTCGTTTGTGTGGGATGCTCTACCAGGTTCATTTCAGTCCTAGCCAAAGAAAGGGCACTAAGCATAGAGTGTGAAAACTGAGTTTCCTTGAGAGCTGCTTGGAAGCCTGATGGTGTGTGAAGTTAGTGAGCCAAATGGAGTTGTTCTCCCACAAGAACCACTCGGCTGATTCTTTTTCAATATGCCCTTCACCAACATGCAGTGTTTCCTTGATTGAATTAGCTCTCACACCAATATTTGCGTCTAGAGCCTTTGCTTTGAGGGCTATCTGAAAACGGCTGTGGCGCTGAAGTTGCCTGTGAATGTGGAGTTGGTGGCATGTGAAACCCGCATGTGGAGCATTCGTTTGTGTGGGATGCTGACCAAAATTCATTTCAGTCCTAGGCACTCAAAGGGCACTAAGCATAGAGTGTGAAAACTGAGTTTCCTTGAGAGCTGCTTGGAAGCCTGATGGTGTGTGAAGTTAGTGAGCCAAATGGAGTTGTTCTCCCACAAGAACCACTCGGCTGATCCTTCTTCAATATGCCCTTCACCAACATGCAGTGTTTCCTTGATTGAATTAGCTCTCACACCAATATTTGCGTCTAGAGCCTTTGCATTGAGGGCTATCTGAAAACGGCTGTGGCGCTGAAGTTGCCTGTGAATGTGGAGTTGGTGGCATGTGAAACCCGCATGTGGAGCATTCATTTATGTGGGATGCTCTCCAAGCTTCATTTCAGTCCTAGGCACAAAAAGGGCACTAAGCATAGAGTGTGAAAACTGAGTTTCCTTGAGAGCTGCTTGGAAGCCTGATGGTGTTTGACGTTAGTGAGCCAAATGGAGTTGTTCTCCCACAAGAACCACTCGGCTGATCCTTCTTCAATATGCCCTTCACCAACATGCAGTGTTTCCTTGATTGAATTAGCTCTCACACCAATATTTGCGTCTAGAGCCTTTGCATTGAGGGCTATCTGAAAATGGCTGTGGCGCTGAAGTTGCCTGTGAATGAGGAGTTGGTGGCATGTGAAACCCGCATGTGGAGCATTCGTTTGTGTGGGATGCTGACCAAGCTTCATTTCAGTCCTAGGCACTCAAACGGCACTAAGCATAGAGTGTGAAAACTGAGTTTCCTTGAGAGCTGCTTGGAAGCCTGATGGTGTGTGAAGTTAGTGAGCCAAATGGAGTTGTTCTCCCACAAGAACCACTCGGCTGATCCTTCTTCAATATGCCCTTCACCAACATGCAGTGTTTCCTTGATTGAATTAGCTCTCACACCAATATTTGCGTCTAGAGCCTTTGCATTGAGGGCTATCTGAAAACGGCTGTGGCGCTGAAGTTGCCTGTGAATGTGGAGTTGGTGGCATGTGAAACCCGCATGTGGAGCATTCGTTTGTGTGGGATGCTCTACCAGGTTCATTCCTAGATAATGCACTCAAAGGGCACTAAGCATAGAGTGTGAAAACTGAGTTTCCTTGAGAGCTGCTTGGAAGCCTGATGGTGTGTGAAGTTAGTGAGCCAAATGGAGTTGTTCTCCCACAAGAACCACTCGGCTGATCCTTCTTCAATATGCCCTTCACCAACATGCAGTGTTTCCGTGATTGAATTAGCTCTCACACCAATATTTGCGTCTAGAGCCTTTGCATTGAGTGCTATCTAAAAACGGCTGTGGCGCTGAAGTTGCCTGTGAATGTGGAGTTGGTGGCATGTGAAACCCGCAGGTGGAGCATTCGTTTGTGTGGGATGCTCTACCAGGTTCATTTCAGTCCTAGGCACTCAAAGGGCACTAAGCATAGAGTGTGAAAACTGAGTTTCCTTGAGAGCTGCTTGGAAGCCTGATGGTGTGTGAAGTTAGTGAGCCAAATGGAGTTGTTCTCCCACAAGAACCACTCGGCTGATTCTTTTTCAATATGCCCTTCACCAACATGCAGTGTTTCCTTGATTGAATTAGCTCTCACACCAATATTTGCGTCTAGAGCCTTTGCTTTGAGGGCTATCTGAAAACGGCTGTGGCGCTGAAGTTGCCTGTGAATGTGGAGTTGGTGGCATGTGAAACCCGCATGTGGAGCATTCGTTTGTGTGGGATGCTGACCAAACTTCATTTCAGTCCTAGGCACTCAAAGGGCACTAAGCATAGAGTGTGAAAACTGAGTTTCCTTGAGAGCTGCTTGGAAGCCTGATGGTGTGTGAAGTTAGTGAGCCAAATGGAGTTGTTCTCCCACAAGAACCACTCGGCTGATCCTTCTTCAATATGCCCTTCACCAACATGCAGTGTTTCCTTGATTGAATTAGCTCTCACACCAATATTTGCGTCTAGAGCCTTTGCATTGAGGGCTATCTGAAAACGGCTGTGGCGCTGAAGTTGCCTGTGAATGTGGAGTTGGTGGCATGTGAAACCCGCATGTGGAGCATTCATTTATGTGGGATGCTCTCCAAGCTTCATTTCAGTCCTAGGCACAAAAAGGGCACTAAGCATAGAGTGTGAAAACTGAGTTTCCTTGAGAGCTGCTTGGAAGCCTGATGGTGTTTGACGTTAGTGAGCCAAATGGAGTTGTTCTCCCACAAGAACCACTCGGCTGATCCTTCTTCAATATGCCCTTCACCAACATGCAGTGTTTCCTTGATTGAATTAGCTCTCACACCAATATTTGCGTCTAGAGCCTTTGCATTGAGGGCTATCTGAAAACGGCTGTGGCGCTGAAGTTGCCTGTGAATGAGGAGTTGGTGGCATGTGAAACCCGCATGTGGAGCATTCGTTTGTGTGGGATGCTGACCAAGCTTCATTTCAGTCCTAGGCACTCAAACGGCACTAAGCATAGAGTGTGAAAACTGAGTTTCCTTGAGAGCTGCTTGGAAGCCTGATGGTGTGTGAAGTTAGTGAGCCAAATGGAGTTGTTCTCCCACAAGAACCACTCGGCTGATCCTTCTTCAATATGCCCTTCACCAACATGCAGTGTTTCCTTGATTGAATTAGCTCTCACACCAATATTTGCGTCTAGAGCCTTTGCATTGAGGGCTATCTGAAAACGGCTGTGGCGCTGAAGTTGCCTGTGAATGTGGAGTTGGTGGCATGTGAAACCCGCATGTGGAGCATTCGTTTGTGTGGGATGCTCTACCAGGTTCATTCCTAGATAATGCACTCAAAGGGCACTAAGCATAGAGTGTGAAAACTGAGTTTCCTTGAGAGCTGCTTGGAAGCCTGATGGTGTGTGAAGTTAGTGAGCCAAATGGAGTTGTTCTCCCACAAGAACCACTCGGCTGATCCTTCTTCAATATGCCCTTCACCAACATGCAGTGTTTCCGTGATTGAATTAGCTCTCACACCAATATTTGCGTCTAGAGCCTTTGCATTGAGTGCTATCTAAAAACGGCTGTGGCGCTGAAGTTGCCTGTGAATGTGGAGTTGGTGGCATGTGAAACCCGCAGGTGGAGCATTCGTTTGTGTGGGATGCTCTACCAGGTTCATTTCAGTCCTAGGCACTCAAACGGCACTAAGCATAGAGTGTGAAAACTGAGTTTCCTTGAGAGCTGCTTGGAAGCCTGATGGTGTGTGAAGTTAGTGAGCCAAATGGAGTTGTTCTCCCACAAGAACCACTCGGCTGATTCTTTTTCAATATGCCCTTCACCAACATGCAGTGTTTCCTTGATTGAATTAGCTCTCACACCAATATTTGCGTCTAGAGCCTTTGCTTTGAGGGCTATCTGAAAACGGCTGTGGCGCTGAAGTTGCCTGTGAATGTGGAGTTGGTGGCATGTGAAACCCGCATGTGGAGCATTCGTTTGTGTGGGATGCGACCAAAATTCATTTCAGTCCTAGGCACTCAAAGGGCACTAAGCATAGAGTGTGAAAACTGAGTTTCCTTGAGAGCTGCTTGGAAGCCTGATGGTGTGTGAAGTTAGTGAGCCAAATGGAGTTGTTCTCCCACAAGAACCACTCGGCTGATCCTTCTTCAATATGCCCTTCACCAACATGCAGTGTTTCCTTGATTGAATTAGCTCTCACACCAATATTTGCGTCTAGATCCTTTGCATTGAGGGCTATCTGAAAACGGCTGTGGCGCTGAAGTTGCCTGTGAATGTGGAGTTGGTGGCATGTGAAACCCGCATGTGGAGCATTCATTTATGTGGGATGCTCTCCAAGCTTCATTTCAGTCCTAGGCACAAAAACGGCACTAAGCATAGAGTGTGAAAACTGAGTTTCCTTGAGAGCTGCTTGGAAGCCTGATGGTGTGTGAAGTTAGTGAGCCAAATGGAGTTGTTCTCCCACAAGAACCACTCGGCTGATTCTTTTTCAATATGCCCTTCACCAACATGCAGTGTTTCCTTGATTGAATTAGCTCTCACACCAATATTTGCGTCTAGAGCCTTTGCTTTGAGGGCTATCTGAAAACGGCTGTGGCGCTGAAGTTGCCTGTGAATGTGGAGTTGGTGGCATGTGAAACCCGCATGTGGAGCATTCGTTTGTGTGGGATGCGACCAAAATTCATTTCAGTCCTAGGCACTCAAAGGGCACTAAGCATAGAGTGTGAAAACTGAGTTTCCTTGAGAGCTGCTTGGAAGCCTGATGGTGTGTGAAGTTAGTGAGCCAAATGGAGTTGTTCTCCCACAAGAACCACTCGGCTGATCCTTCTTCAATATGCCCTTCACCAACATGCAGTGTTTCCTTGATTGAATTAGCTCTCACACCAATATTTGCGTCTAGATCCTTTGCATTGAGGGCTATCTGAAAACGGCTGTGGCGCTGAAGTTGCCTGTGAATGTGGAGTTGGTGGCATGTGAAACCCGCATGTGGAGCATTCATTTATGTGGGATGCTCTCCAAGCTTCATTTCAGTCCTAGGCACAAAAACGGCACTAAGCATAGAGTGTGAAAACTGAGTTTCCTTGAGAGCTGCTTGGAAGCCTGATGGTGTTTGACGTTAGTGAGCCAAATGGAGTTGTTCTCCCACAAGAACCACTCGGCTGATCCTTCTTCAATATGCCCTTCACCAACATGCAGTGTTTCCTTGATTGAATTAGCTCTCACACCAATATTTGCGTCTAGAGCCTTTGCATTGAGGGCTATCTGAAAATGGCTGTGGCGCTGAAGTTGCCTGTGAATGAGGAGTTGGTGGCATGTGAAACCCGCATGTGGAGCATTCGTTTGTGTGGGATGCTGACCAAGCTTCATTTCAGTCCTAGGCACTCAAAGGGCACTAAGCATAGAGTGTGAAAACTGAGTTTCCTTGAGAGCTGCTTGGAAGCCTGATGGTGTGTGACGTTAGTGAGCCAAATGGAGTTGTTCTCCCACAAGAACCACTCGGCTGATCCTTCTTCAATATGCCCTTCACCAACATGCAGTGTTTCCTTGATTGAATTAGCTCTCACACCAATATTTGCGTCTAGAGCCTTTGCATTGAGGGCTATCTGAAAACGGCTGTGGCGCTGAAGTTGCTTGTGAATGTGGAGTTGGTGGCATGTGAAACCCGCATGTGGAGCATTCGTTTGTGTGGGATGCTCTACCAGGTTCATTTCAGTCATAGCCAAAGAAAGGGCACTAAGCATAGAGTGTGAAAACTGAGTTTCCTTGAGAGCTGTTTGGAAGCCTGATGGTGTGTGAAGTTAGTGAGCCAAATGGAGTTGTTCTCCCACAAGAACCACTCGGCTGATTCTTTTTCAATATGCCCTTCACCAACATGCAGTGTTTCCTTGATTGAATTAGCTCTCACACCAATATTTGCGTCTAGAGCCTTTGCTTTGAGGGCTATCTGAAAACGGCTGTGGCGCTGAAGTTGCCTGTGAATGTGGAGTTGGTGGCATGTGAAACCCGCATGTGGAGCATTCGTTTGTGTGGGATGCTGACCAAAATTCATTTCAGTCCTAGGCACTCAAAGGGCACTAAGCATAGAGTGTGAAAACTGAGTTTCCTTGAGAGCTGCTTGGAAGCCTGATGGTGTGTGAAGTTAGTGAGCCAAATGGAGTTGTTCTCCCACAAGAACCACTCGGCTGATCCTTCTTCAATATGCCCTTCACCAACATGCAGTGTTTCCTTGATTGAATTAGCTCTCACACCAATATTTGCGTCTAGAGCCTTTGCTTTGAGGGCTATCTGAAAACGGCTGTGGCGCTGAAGTTGCCTGTGAATGTGGAGTTGGTGGCATGTGAAACCCGCATGTGGAGCATTCGTTTGTGTGGGATGCTGACCAAACTTCATTTCAGTCCTAGGCACACAAAGAGCACTAAGCATAGAGTGTGAAAACTGAGTTTCCTTGAGAGCTGCTTGGAAGCCTGATGGTGTGTGACGTTAGTGAGCCAAATGGAGTTGTTCTCCCACAAGAACCACTCGGCTGATCCTTCTTCAATATGCCCTTCACCAACATGCAGTGTTTCCTTGATTGAATTAGCTCTCACACCAATATTTGCGTCTAGAGCCTTTGCATTGAGGGCTATCTGAAAACGGCTGTGGCGCTGAAGTTGCCTGTGAATGTGGAGTTGGTGGCATGTGAAACCCGCATGTGGAGCATTCGTTTGTGTGGGATGCTCTACCAGGTTCATTTCAGTCGTAGCCAAAGAAAGGGCACTAAGCATAGAGTGTGAAAACTGAGTTTCCTTGAGAGCTGCTTGGAAGCCTGATGGTGTGTGAAGTTAGTGAGCCAAATGGAGTTGTTCTCCCACAAGAACCACTCGGCTGATCCTTCTTCAATATGCCCTTCACCAACATGCAGTGTTTCCTTGATTGAATTAGCTCTCACACCAATATTTGCGTCTAGAGCCTTTGCATTGAGGGCTATCTGAAAACGGCTGTGGCGCTGAAGTTGCCTGTGAATGTGGAGTTGGTGGCATGTGAAACCCGCATGTGGAGCATTCGTTTATGTGGGATGCTCTACCAGGTTCATTCCTAGATAATGCACTCAAAAGGCACTAAGCATAGAGTGTGAAAACTGAGTTTCCTTGAGAGCTGCTTGGAAGCCTGATGGTGTGTGAAGTTAGTGAGCCAAATGGGGTTGTTCTCCCACCAGAACCACTCGGCTGATCCTTCTTCAATATGCCCTTCACCAACATGCAGTGTTTCCTTGATTGAATTAGCTCTCACACCAATATTTGCGTCTAGAGCCTTTGCATTGAGGGCTATCTGAAAACGGCTGTGGCGCTGAAGTTGCCTGAGAATGTGGAGTTGGTGGCATGTGAAACCCGCATGTGGAGCATTCGTTTGTGTGGGATGCTGACCAAGCTTCATTTCAGTCCTAGGCACACAAAGAGCACTAAGCATAGAGTGTGAAAACTGAGTTTCCTTGAGAGCTGCTTGGAAGCCTGATGGTGTGTGAAGTTAGTGAGCCAAATGGAGTTGTTCTCCCACAAGAACCACTCGGCTGAGCCTTCTTCAATATGCCCTTCACCAACATGCAGTGTTTCCTTGATTGAATTAGCTCTCACACCAATATTTGCGTCTAGAGCCTTTGCATTGAGGGCTATCTGAAAATGGCTGTGGTGCTGAAGTTGCCTGTGAATGAGGAGTTGGTGGCATGTGAAACCCGCATGTGGAGCATTCGTTTGTGTGGGATGCTGACCAAGCTTCATTTCAGTCCTAGGCTCTCAAACGGCACTAAGCATAGAGTGTGAAAACTGAGTTTCCTTGAGAGCTGCTTGGAAGCCTGATGGTGTGTGAAGTTAGTGAGCCAAATGGAGTTGTTCTCCCACAAGAACCACTCGGCTGATTCTTCTTCAATATGCCCTTCACCAACATGCAGTGTTTCCTTCATTGAATTAGCTCTCACACCAATATTTGCGTCTAGAGCCTTTGCTTTGAGGGCTATCTGAAAACGGCTGTGGCGCTGAAGTTGCCTGTGAATGTGGAGTTGGTGGCATGTGAAACCCGCATGTGGAGCATTCGTTTATGTGGGATGCTCTACCAGGTTCCTTCCTAGATAATGCACTCAAAGGGCACTAAGCACAGAGTGTGAAAACTGCGTTTCCTTGAGAGCTGCTTGGAAGCCTGATGGTGTGTGAAGTTAGTGAGCCAAATGGAGTTGTTCTCCCACAAGAACCACTCGGCTGATCCTTCTTCAATATGCCCTTCACCAACATGCAGTGTTTCCTTGATTGAATTACCTCTCACACCAATATTTGCGTCTAGAGCCTTTGCAATGAGGGCTATCTGAAAACGGCTGTGGCGCTGAAGTTGCCTGTGAATGTGGAGTTGGTGGCATGTGAAACCCGCATGTAGAGCATTCGTTTCTGTGGGATGCTGACCAAACTTCATTTCAGTCCTAGGCACTCAAAGGGCACTAAGCATAGAGTGTGAAAACTGAGTTTCCTTGAGAGCTGCTTGGAAGCCTGATGGTGTGTGAAGTTAGTGAGCCAAATGGAGTTGTTCTCCCACAAGAACCACTCGGCTGATCCTTCTTCAATATGCCCTTCACCAACATGCAGTGTTTCCTTGATTGAATTAGCTCTCACACCAATATTTGCGTCTAGAGCCTTTGCATTGAGGGCTATCTGAAAACGGCTGTGGCGCTGAAGTTGCCTGTGAATGTGGAGTTGGTGGCATGTGAAACCCGCATGTGGAGCATTCGTTTGTGTGGGATGCTCTACCAGGTTCATTTCAGTCCTAGCCATACAAAGGGCACTAAGCATAGAGTGTGAAAACTGAGTTTCCTTGAGAGCTGCTTGGAAGCCTGATGGTGTGTGAAGTTAGTGAGCCAAATGGAGTTGTTCTCCCACAAGAACCACTCGGCTGATCCTTCTTCAATATGCCCTTCACCAACATGCAGTGTTTCCTTGATTGAATTAGCTCTCACACCAATATTTGCGTCTAGAGCCTTTGCATTGAGGGCTATCTGAAAACGGCTGTGGCGCTGAAGTTGCCTGTGAATGAGGAGTTGGTGGCATGTGAAACCCGCATGTGGAGCATTCGTTTGTGTGGGATGCTGACCAAGCTTCATTTCAGTCCTAGGCACACAAATAGCACTAAGCATAGAGTGTGAAAACTGAGTTTCCTTGAGAGCTGCTTGGAAGCCTGATGGTGTGTGAAGTTAGTGAGCCAAATGGAGTTGTTCTCCCACAAGAACCACTCGGCTGATTCTTCTTCAATATGCCCTTCACCAACATGCAGTGTTTCCTTGATTGAATTAACTCTCACACCAATATTTGCGTCTAGAGCCTTTGCTTTGAGGGCTATCTGAAAACGGCTGTGGCGCTGAAGTTGCCTGTGAATGTGGAGTTGGTGGCATGTGAAACCCGCATGTAGAGCATTCGTTTATGTGGGATGCTCTACCAGGTTCATTCCTAGATAATGCACTCAAAGGGCACTAAGCATAGAGTGTGAAAACTGAGTTTCCTTGAGAGCTGCTTGGAAGCCTGATGGTGTGTGAAGTTAGTGAGCCAAATGGAGTTGTTCTCCCACAAGAACCACTCGGCTGATCCTTCTTCAATATGCCCTTCACCAACATGCAGTGTTTCCTTGATTGAATTAGCTCTCACACCAATATTTGCGTCTAGAGCCTTTGCATTGAGGGCTATCTGAAAACGGCTGTGGCGCTGAAGTTGCCTGTGAATGTGGAGTTGGTGGCATGTGAAACCCGCATGTGGAGCATTCGTTTGTGTGGGATGCTCTACCAGGTTCATTCCTAGATAATGCACTCAGAGGGCACTAAACATAGAGTGTGAAAACTGAGTTTCCTTGAGAGCTGCTTGGAAGCCTGATGGTGTGTGAAGTTAGTGAGCCAAATGGAGTTGTTCTCCCACAAGAACCACTCGGCTGATCCTTCTTCAATATGCCCTTCACCAACATGCAGTGTTTCCTTGATTGAATTAGCTCTCACACCAATATTTGCGTCTAGAGCCTTTGCATTGAGGGCTATCTGAAAACGGCTGTGGCTCTGAAGTTGCCTGTGAATGTGGAGT
This sequence comes from Ochotona princeps, assembly GCF_030435755.1. Taxonomy (NCBI): domain Eukaryota; kingdom Metazoa; phylum Chordata; class Mammalia; order Lagomorpha; family Ochotonidae; genus Ochotona; species Ochotona princeps. Next base: position 116,255 of record NW_026699469.1, read on the forward strand.
TGGTGGCATGTGAAACCCGCATGTGGAGCATTCGTTTGTGTGGGATGCTCTACCAGGTTCATTCCTAGATAATGCACTCAAAGGGCACTAAGCATAGAGTGTGAAAACTGAATTTCCTTGAGAGCTGCTTGGAAGCCTGATGGTGTGTGAAGTTAGTGAGCCAAATGGAGTTGTTCTCCCACAAGAACCACTCGGCTGATCCTTCTTGAATATGCCCTTCACCAACATGCAGTGTTTCCTTGATTGAATTAGCTCTCACACCAATATTTGCGTCTAGAGCCTTTGCATTGAGGGCTATCTGAAAACGGCTGTGGCGCTGAAGTTGCCTGTGAATGTGGAGTTGGTGGCATGTGAAACCCGCATGTGGAGCACTCGTTTTTGTGGGATGCTGACCAAACTTCATTTCAGTCCTAGGCACTCAAAGGGCACTAAGCATAGAGTGTGAAAACTGAGTTTCCTTGAGAGCTGCTTGGAAGCCTGATGGTGTGTGAAGTTAGTGAGCCAAATGGAGTTGTTCTCCCACAAGAACCACTCGGCTGATCCTTCTTCAATATGCCCTTCACCAATATGCAGTGTTTCCTTCATTGAATTAACTCTCACACCAATATTTGCGTCTAGAGCCTTTGCATTGAGGGCTATCTGAAAACGGCTGTGGCGCTGAAGTTGCCTGTGAATGTGGAGTTGGTGGCATGTGAAACCCGCATGTAGAGCATTCGTTTGTGTGGGATGCTCTACCAGGTTCATTCCTAGATAATGCACTCAAAGGGCACTAAGCATAGAGTGTGAAAACTGAGTTTCCTTGAGAGCTGCTTGGAAGCCTGATGGTGTGTGAAGTTAGTGAGCCAAATGGAGTTGTTCTCCCACAAGAACCACTCGGCTGATCCTTCTTCAATATGCCCTTCACCAACATGCAGTGTTTCCTTGATTGAATTAGCTCTCACACCAATATTTGCGTCTAGAGCCTTTGCATTGAGGGCTATGTGAAAACGGCTGTGGTGCTGAAGTTGCCTGTGAATGTGGAGTTGGTGGCATGTGAAACCCGCATGTGGAGCATTCGTTTGTGTGGGATGCTCTACCAGGTTCATTCCTAGATAATGCACTCAAAGGGCACTAAGCATAGAGTGTGAAAACTGAGTTTCCTTGAGAGCTGCTTGGAAGCCTGATGGTGTGTGAAGTTAGTGAGCCAAATGGAGTTGTTCTCCCACAAGAACCACTCGGCTGATCCTTCTTCAATATGCCCTTCACCAACATGCAGTGTTTCCTTGATTGAATTAGCTCTCACACCAATATTTGCGTCTAGAGCCTTTGCATTGAGGGCTATCTGAAAACGGCTGTGGCGCTGAAGTTGCCTGTGAATGTGGAGTTGGTGGCATGTGAAACCCGCATGTGGAGCATTCGTTTGTGTGGGATGCTCTACAAACTTCATTTCAGTCCTAGGCACTCAAAGGGCACTAAGCATAGAGTGTGAAAACTGAGTTTCCTTGAGAGCTGCTTGGAAGCCTGATGGTGTGTGAAGTTAGTGAGCCAAATGGAGTTGTTCTCCCACAAGAACCACTCGGCTGATCCTTCTTCAATATGCCCTTCACCAACATGCAGTGTTTCCTTGATTGAATTAGCTCTCACACCAATATTTGCGTCTAGAGCCTTTGCATTGAGGGCTATCTGAAAATGGCTGTGGCGCTGAAGTTGCCTGTGAATGTGGAGTTGGTGGCATGTGAAACCCGCATGTGGAGCATTCGTTTGTGTGGGATGCTCTACCAGGTTCATTTCAGTCCTAGCCATACAAAGGGCACTAAGCATAGATTGTGAAAACTGAGTTTCCTTGAGAGCTGCTTGGAAGCCTGATGGTGTGTGAAGTTAGTGAGCCAAATGGAGTTGTTCTCCCACAAGAACCACTCGGCTGATCCTTCTTCAATATGCCCTTCACCAACATGCAGTGTTTCCTTGATTGAATTAGCTCTCACACCAATATTTGCGTCTAGAGCCTTTGCATTGAGGGCTATCTGAAAACGGCTGTGGCTCTGAAGTTGCCTGTGAATGTGGAGTTGGTGGCATGTGAAACCCGCATGTAGAGCATTCGTTTGTGTGGGATGCTCTACCAGGTTCATTCCTAGATAATGCACTCAAAGGGCACTAAGCATAGAGTGTGAAAACTGAGTTTCCTTGAGAGCTGCTTGGAAGCCTGATGGTGTGTGAAGTTAGTGAGCCAAATGGAGTTGTTCTCCCACAAGAACCACTCGGCTGATCCTTCTTCAATATGCACTTCACCAACATGCAGTGTTTCCTTGATTGAATTAGCTCTCACACCAATATTTGCGTCTAGAGCCTTTGCATTGAGGGCTATCTGAAAACGGCTGTGGCGCTGAAGTTGCCTGTGAATGTGGAGTTGGTGGCATGTGAAACCCGCATGTGGAGCATTCGTTTGTGAGGGATGCTCTACCAGGTTCATTTCAGTCATAGCCAAAGAAAGGGCACTAAGCATAGAGTGTGAAAACTGAGTTTCCTTGAGAGCTGCTTGGAAGCCTGATGGTGTGTGAAGTTAGTGAGCCAAATGGAGTTGTTCTCCCACAAGAACCACTCGGCTGATCCTTCTTCAATATGCCCTTCACCAACATGCAGTGTTTCCTTGATTGAATTAGCTCTCACACCAATATTTGCGTCTAGAGCCTTTGCATTGAGGGCTATCTGAAAATGGCTGTGGCGCTGAAGTTGCCTGTGAATGTGGAGTTGGTGGCATGTGAAACCCGCATGTGGAGCATTCGTTTGTGTGGGATGCTCTACCAGGTTCATTTCAGTCCTAGCCATACAAAGGGCACTAAGCATAGAGTGTGAAAACTGAGTTTCCTTGAGAGCTGCTTGGAAGCCTGATGGTGTGTGAAGTTAGTGAGCCAAATGGAGTTGTTCTCCCACGAGAACCACTCGGCTGATCCTTCTTCAATATGCCCTTCACCAACATGCAGTGTTTCCTTGATTGAATTAGCTCTCACACCAATATTTGCGTCTAGAGCCTTTGCATTGAGGGCTATCTGAAAATGGCTGTGGCTCTGAAGTTTCCTGTGAATGTGGAGTTGGTGGCATGTGAAACCCGCATGTGGAGCATTCGTTTGTGTGGGATGCTCTACCAGGTTCATTCCTAGATAATGCACTCAAAGGGCACTAAGTATAGAGTGTGAAAACTGAGTTTCCTTGAGAGCTGCTTGGAAGCCTGATGGTGTGTGAAGTTAGTGAGCCAAATGGAGTTGTTCTCCCACAAGAACCACTCGGCTGATCCTTCTTCAATATGCCCTTCACCAACATGCAGTGTTTCCTTGATTGAATTAGCTCTCACACCAATATTTGCGTCTAGAGCCTTTGCATTGAGGGCTATCTGAAAACGGCTGTGGCGCTGAAGTTGCCTGTGAATGTGGAGTTGGTGGCATGTGAAACCCGCATGTGGAGCATTCGTTTATGTGGGATGCTCTCCAAGCTTCATTTCAGTCCTAGGCACTCAAAGGGCACTAAGCATAGAGTGTGAAAACTGAGTTTCCTTGAGAGCTGCTTGGAAGCCTGATGGTGTGTGAAGTTAGTGAGCCAAATGGAGTTGTTCTCCCACAAGAACCACTCGGCTGATCCTTCTTCAATATGCACTTCACCAACATGCAGTGTTTCCTTGATTGAATTAGCTCTCACACCAATATTTGCGTCTAGAGCCTTTGCATTGAGGGCTATCTGAAAACGGCTGTGGCGCTGAAGTTGCCTGTGAATGTGGAGTTGGTGGCATGTGAAACCCGCATGTGGAGCATTCGTTTGTGTGGGATGCTCTACCAGGTTCATTTCAGTCATAGCCAAAGAAAGGGCACTAAGCATAGAGTGTGAAAACTGAGTTTCCTTGAGAGCTGCTTGGAAGCCTGATGGTGTGTGAAGTTAGTGAGCCAAATGGAGTTGTTCTCCCACAAGAACCACTCGGCTGATCCTTCTTCAATATGCCCTTCACCAACATGCAGTGTTTCCTTGATTGAATTAGCTCTCACACCAATATTTGCGTCTAGAGCCTTTGCATTGAGGGCTATCTGAAAATGGCTGTGGCGCTGAAGTTGCCTGTGAATGTGGAGTTGGTGGCATGTGAAACCCGCATGTGGAGCATTCGTTTGTGTGGGATGCTCTACCAGGTTCATTTCAGTCCTAGCCATACAAAGGGCACTAAGCATAGAGTGTGAAAACTGAGTTTCCTTGAGAGCTGCTTGGAAGCCTGATGGTGTGTGAAGTTAGTGAGCCAAATGGAGTTGTTCTGCCACAAGAACCACTCGGCTGATCCTTCTTCAATATGCCCTTCACCAACGTGCAGTGTTTCCTTGATTGAATTAGCTCTCACACCAATATTTGCGTCTAGAGCCTTTGCATTGAGGGCTATCTGAAAATGGCTGTGGCTCTGAAGTTTCCTGTGAATGTGGAGTTGGTGGCATGTGAAACCCGCATGTGGAGCATTCGTTTGTGTGGGATGCTCTACCAGGTTCATTCCTAGATAATGCACTCAAAGGGCACTAAGCATAGAGTGTGAAAACTGAGTTTCCTTGAGAGCTGCTTGGAAGCCTGATGGTGTGTGAAGTTAGTGAGCCAAATGGAGTTGTTCTCCCACAAGAACCACTCGGCTGATCCTTCTTCAATATGCCCTTCACCAACATGCAGTGTTTCCTTGATTGAATTAGCTCTCACACCAATATTTGCGTCTAGAGCCTTTGCATTGAGGGCTATCTGAAAACGGCTGTGGCGCTGAAGTTGCCTGTGAATGTGGAGTTGGTGGCATGTGAAACCCGCATGTGGAGCATTCGTTTATGTGGGATGCTCTCCAAGCTTCATTTCAGTCCTAGGCACTCAAAGGGCACTAAGCATAGAGTGTGAAAACTGAGTTTCCTTGAGAGCTGCTTGGAAGCCTGATGGTGTGTGAAGTTAGTGAGCCAAATGGAGTTGTTCTCCCACAAGAACCACTCGGCTGATCCTTCTTCAATATGCCCTTCACCAACATGCAGTGTTTCCTTGATTGAATTAGCTCTCACACCAATATTTGCGTCTAGAGCCTTTGCATTGAGGGCTATCTGAAAACGGCTGTGGCGCTGAAGTTGCCTGTGAATGTGGAGTTGGTGGCATGTGAAACCCGCATGTGGAGCATTCGTTTGTGTGGGATGCTCTACCAGGTTCATTTCAGTCATAGCCAAAGAAAGGGCACTAAGCATAGAGTGTGAAAACTGAGTTTCCTTGAGAGCTGCTTGGAAGCCTGATGGTGTGTGAAGTTAGTGAGCCAAATGGAGTTGTTCTCCCACAAGAACCACTCGGCTGATCCTTCTTCAATATGCCCTTCACCAACATGCAGTGTTTCCTTGATTGAATTAGCTCTCACACCAATATTTGCGTCTAGAGCCTTTGCATTGAGGGCTATCTGAAAATGGCTGTGGCGCTGAAGTTGCCTGTGAATGTGGAGTTGGTGGCATGTGAAACCCGCATGTGGAGCATTCGTTTGTGTGGGATGCTCTACCAGGTTCATTTCAGTCCTAGCCATACAAAGGGCACTAAGCATAGAGTGTGAAAACTGAGTTTCCTTGAGAGCTGCTTGGAAGCCTGATGGTGTGTGAAGTTAGTGAGCCAAATGGAGTTGTTCTGCCACAAGAACCACTCGGCTGATCCTTCTTCAATATGCCCTTCACCAACGTGCAGTGTTTCCTTGATTGAATTAGCTCTCACACCAATATTTGCGTCTAGAGCCTTTGCTTTGAGGGCTATCTGAAAACGGCTGTGGCGCTGAAGTTGCCTGTGAATGTGGAGTTGGTGGCATGTGAAACCCGCATGTGGAGCATTCGTTTGTGTGGGATGCTCTACCAGGTTCATTCCTAGATAATGCACTCAAAGGGCACTAAGCATAGAGTGTGAAAACTGAGTTTCCTTGAGAGCTGCTTGGAAGCCTGATGGTGTGTGAAGTTAGTGAGCCAAATGGAGTTGTTCTCCCACAAGAACCACTCGGCTGATCCTTCTTCAATATGCCCTTCACCAACATGCAGTGTTTCCTTGATTGAATTAGCTCTCACACCAATATTTGCGTCTAGAGCCTTTGCATTGAGGGCTATCTGAAAACGGCTGTGGCGCTGAAGTTGCCTGTGAATGTGGAGTTGGTGGCATGTGAAACCCGCATGTGGAGCATTCGTTTGTGTGGGATGCTCTACCAGGTTCAATTCAGTCATAGCCAAAGAAAGGGCACTAAGCATAGAGTGTGAAAACTGAGTTTCCTTGAGAGCTGCTTGGAAGCCTGATGGTGTGTGAAGTTAGTGAGCCAAATGGAGTTGTTCTCCCGCAAGAACCACTCGGCTGATCCTTCTTCAATATGCCCTTCACCAACATGCAGTGTTTCCTTGATTGAATTAACTCTCACACCAATATTTGCGTCTCGAGCCTTTGCATTCAGGGCTATCTGAAAACGGCTGTGGCGCTGAAGTTGCCTGAGAATGTGGAGTTGGTGGCATGTGAAACCCGCATGTGGAGCATTCGTTTGTGTGGGATGCTCTACCAGGTTCATTTCACTCCTAGCCATACAAAGGGCACTAAGCATAGAGTGTGAAAACTGAGTTTCCTTGAGAGCTGCTTGGAAGCCTGATGGTGTGTGAAGTTAGTGAGCCAAATGGAGTTGTTCTCCCACAAGAACCACTCGGCTGATCCTTCTTCAATATGCCATCACCAACATGCAGTGTTTCCTTGATTGAATTAGCTCTCACACCTATATTTGCGTCTAGAGCCTTTGCATTGAAGGCTATCTGAAAACGGCTGTGGCGCTGAAGTTGCCTGTGAATGTGGAGTTGGTGGCATGTGAAACCCGCATGTGGAGCATTCGTTTGTGTGGGATGCTGACCAAACTTCATTTCAGTCCTAGGCACTCAAAGGGCACTAAGCATAGAGTGTGAAAACTGAGTTTCCTTGAGAGCTGCTTGGAAGCCTGATGGTGTGTGAAGTTAGTGAGCCAAATGGAGTTGTTCTCCCACAAGAACCACTCGGCTGATCCTTCTTCAATATGCCCTTCACCAATATGCAGTGTTTCCTTGATTGAATTAGCTCTCACACCAATATTTGCGTCTAGAGCCTTTGCATTGAGGGCTATCTGAAAACGGCTGTGGCGCTGAAGTTGCCTGTGAAGGTGGAGTTGGTGGCATGTGAAACCCGCATGTAGAGCATTCGTTTGTGTGGGATGCTCTACCAGGTTCATTCCTAGATAATGCACTCAAAGGGCACTAAGCATAGAGTGTGAAAACTGAGTTTCCTTGAGAGCTGCTTGGAAGCCTGATGGTGTGTGAAGTTAGTGAGCCAAATGGAGTTGTTCTCCCACAAGAACCACTCGGCTGATCCTTCTTCAATATGCCCTTCACCAACATGCAGTGTTTCCTTGATTGAATTAGCTCTCACACCAAAATTTGCGTCTAAAGCCTTTGCATTGAGGGCTATCTGAAAATGGCTGTGGCGCTGAAGTTGCCTGTGAATGTGGAGTTGGTGGCATGTGAAACCCGCATGTGGAGCATTCGTTTGTGTGGGATGCTCTACCAGGTTCAATTCAGTCATAGCCAAAGAAAGGGCACTAAGCATAGAGTGTGAAAACTGAGTTTCCTTGAGAGCTGCTTGGAAGCCTGATGGTGTGTGAAGTTAGTGAGCCAAATGGAGTTGTTCTCCCACAAGAACCACTCGGCTGATCCTTCTTCAATATGCCCTTCACCAACGTGCAGTGTTTCCTTGATTGAATTAGCTCTCACACCAATATTTGCGTCTAGAGCCTTTGCTTTGAGGGCTATCTGAAAACGGCTGTGGCGCTGAAGTTGCCTGTGAATGTGGAGTTGGTGGCATGTGAAACCCGCATGTGGAGCATTCGTTTGTGTGGGATGCTCTACCAGGTTCATTCCTAGATAATGCACTCAAAGGGCACTAAGCATAGAGTGTGAAAACTGAGTTTCCTTGAGAGCTGCTTGGAAGCCTGATGGTGTGTGAAGTTAGTGAGCCAAATGGAGTTGTTCTCCCACAAGAACCACTCGGCTGATCCTTCTTCAATATGCCCTTCACCAACATGCAGTGTTTCCTTGATTGAATTAGCTCTCACACCAATATTTGCGTCTAGAGCCTTTGCATTGAGGGCTATCTGAAAACGGCTGTGGCGCTGAAGTTGCCTGTGAATGTGGAGTTGGTGGCATGTGAAACCCGCATGTGGAGCATTCGTTTGTGTGGGATGCTCTACCAGGTTCAATTCAGTCATAGCCAAAGAAAGGGCACTAAGCATAGAGTGTGAAAACTGAGTTTCCTTGAGAGCTGCTTGGAAGCCTGATGGTGTGTGAAGTTAGTGAGCCAAATGGAGTTGTTCTCCCGCAAGAACCACTCGGCTGATCCTTCTTCAATATGCCCTTCACCAACATGCAGTGTTTCCTTGATTGAATTAACTCTCACACCAATATTTGCGTCTCGAGCCTTTGCATTCAGGGCTATCTGAAAACGGCTGTGGCGCTGAAGTTGCCTGAGAATGTGGAGTTGGTGGCATGTGAAACCCGCATGTGGAGCATTCGTTTGTGTGGGATGCTCTACCAGGTTCATTTCACTCCTAGCCATACAAAGGGCACTAAGCATAGAGTGTGAAAACTGAGTTTCCTTGAGAGCTGCTTGGAAGCCTGATGGTGTGTGAAGTTAGTGAGCCAAATAGAGTTGTTCTCCCACAAGAACCACTCGGCTGATCCTTCTTCAATATGCCCTTCACCAACATGCAGTGTTTCCTTGATTGAATTAGCTCTCACACCAATATTTGCTTCTAGAGCCTTTGCATTGAGGGCTATCTGAAAACGGCTGTGGCGCTGAAGTTGCCTGTGAATGTGGAGTTGGTGGCATGTGAAACCCGCATGTGGAGCATTCGTTTATGTGGGATGCTGACCAAGCTTCCTTTCAGTCCTAGGCACTCAAAGGGCACTAAGCATAGAGTGTGAAAACTGAGTTTCCTTGAGAGCTGCTTGGAAGCCTGATGGTGTGTGACGTTAGTGAGCCAAATGGAGTTGTTCTCCCACAAGAACCACTCAGCTGATCCTTCTTCAATATGCCCTTCACCAACATGCAGTGTTTCCTTGATTGAATTAGCTCTCACACCAATATTTGCGTCTAGAGCCTTTGCATTGAGGGCTATCTGAAAATGGCTGTGGCGCTGAAGTTGCCTGTGAATGTGGAGTTGGTGGCATGTGAAACCCGCATGTGGAGCATTCGTTTGTGTGGGATGCTCTACCAGGTTCATTTCAGTCATAGCCAAAGAAAGGGCACTAAGCATAGATTGTGAAAACTGAGTTTCCTTGAGAGCTGCTTGGAAGCCTGATGGTGTGTGAAGTTAGTGAGCCAAATGGAGTTGTTCTGCCACAAGAACCACTCGGCTGATCCTTCTTCAATATGCCCTTCACCAACATGCAGTGTTTCCTTGATTGAATTAGCTCTCACACCAATATTTGCGTCTAGAGCCTTTGCATTGAGGGCTATCTGAAAATGGCTGTGGCTCTGAAGTTGCCTGTGAATGTGGAGTTGGTGGCATGTGAAACCCGCATGTGGAGCATTCGTTTGTGTGGGATGCTCTACCAGGTTCATTCCTAGATAATGCACTCAAAGGGCACTAAGCATAGAGTGTGAAAACTGAGTTTCCTTGAGAGCTGCTTGGAAGCCTGATGGTGTGTGAAGTTAGTGAGCCAAATGGAGTTGTTCTCCCACAAGAACCACTCGGCTGATCCTTCTTCAATATGCACTTCACCAACATGCAGTGTTTCCTTGATTGAATTAGCTCTCACACCAATATTTGCGTCTAGAGCCTTTGCATTGAGGGCTATCTGAAAACGGCTGTGGCGCTGAAGTTGCCTGTGAATGTGGAGTTGGTGGCATGTGAAACCCGCATGTGGAGCATTCGTTTATGTGGGATGCTGACCAAGCTTCCTTTCAGTCCTAGGCACTCAAAGGGCACTAAGCATAGAGTGTGAAAACTGAGTTTCCTTGAGAGCTGCTTGGAAGCCTGATGGTGTGTGACGTTAGTGAGCCAAATGGAGTTGTTCTCCCACAAGAACCACTCGGCTGATCCTTCTTCAATATGCCCTTCACCAACATGCAGTGTTTCCTTGATTGAATTAGCTCTCACACCAATATTTGCGTCTAGAGCCTTTGCATTGAGGGCTATCTGAAAACGGCTGTGGCGCTGAAGTTGCCTGTGAATGTGGAGTTGGTGGCATGTGAAACCCGCATGTGGAGCATTCGTTTGTGTGGGATGCTCTACCAGGTTCAATTCAGTCATAGCCAAAGAAAGGGCACTAAGCATAGAGTGTGAAAACTGAGTTTCCTTGAGAGCTGCTTGGAAGCCTGATGGTGTGTGAAGTTAGTGAGCCAAATGGAGTTGTTCTCCCACAAGAACCACTCGGCTGATCCTTCTTCAATATGCCATCACCAACATGCAGTGTTTCCTTGATTGAATTAGCTCTCACACCAATATTTGCGTCTAGAGCCTTTGCATTGAGGGCTATCTGAAAATGGCTGTGGCGCTGAAGTTGCCTGTGAATGTGGAGTTGGTGGCATGTGAAACCCGCATGTGGAGCATTCGTTTGTGTGGGATGCTCTACCAGGTTCATTTCAGTCATAGCCAAAGAAAGGGCACTAAGCATAGATTGTGAAAACTGAGTTTCCTTGAGAGCTGCTTGGAAGCCTGATGGTGTGTGAAGTTAGTGAGCCAAATGGAGTTGTTCTGCCACAAGAACCACTCGGCTGATCCTTCTTCAATATGCCCTTCACCAACATGCAGTGTTTCCTTGATTGAATTAGCTCTCACACCAATATTTGCGTCTAGAGCCTTTGCATTGAGGGCTATCTGAAAATGGCTGTGGCTCTGAAGTTGCCTGTGAATGTGGAGTTGGTGGCATGTGAAACCCGCATGTGGAGCATTCGTTTGTGTGGGATGCTCTACCAGGTTCATTCCTAGATAATGCACTCAAAGGGCACTAAGCATAGAGTGTGAAAACTGAGTTTCCTTGAGAGCTGCTTGGAAGCCTGATGGTGTGTGAAGTTAGTGAGCCAAATGGAGTTGTTCTCCCACAAGAACCACTCGGCTGATCCTTCTTCAATATGCACTTCACCAACATGCAGTGTTTCCTTGATTGAATTAGCTCTCACACCAATATTTGCGTCTAGAGCCTTTGCATTGAGGGCTATCTGAAAACGGCTGTGGCGCTGAAGTTGCCTGTGAATGTGGAGTTGGTGGCATGTGAAACCCGCATGTGGAGCATTCGTTTATGTGGGATGCTGACCAAGCTTCCTTTCAGTCCTAGGCACTCAAAGGGCACTAAGCATAGAGTGTGAAAACTGAGTTTCCTTGAGAGCTGCTTGGAAGCCTGATGGTGTGTGACGTTAGTGAGCCAAATGGAGTTGTTCTCCCACAAGAACCACTCGGCTGATCCTTCTTCAATATGCCCTTCACCAACATGCAGTGTTTCCTTGATTGAATTAGCTCTCACACCAATATTTGCGTCTAGAGCCTTTGCATTGAGGGCTATCTGAAAACGGCTGTGGCGCTGAAGTTGCCTGTGAATGTGGAGTTGGTGGCATGTGAAACCCGCATGTGGAGCATTCGTTTGTGTGGGATGCTCTACCAGGTTCAATTCAGTCATAGCCAAAGAAAGGGCACTAAGCATAGAGTGTGAAAACTGAGTTTCCTTGAGAGCTGCTTGGAAGCCTGATGGTGTGTGAAGTTAGTGAGCCAAATGGAGTTGTTCTCCCGCAAAAACCACTCGGCTGATCCTTCTTCAATATGCCCTTCACCAACATGCAGTGTTTCCTTGATTGAATTAACTCTCACACCAATATTTGCGTCTCGAGCCTTTGCATTCAGGGCTATCTGAAAACGGCTGTGGCGCTGAAGTTGCCTGAGAATGTGGAGTTGGTGGCATGTGAAACCCGCATGTGGAGCATTCGTTTGTGTGGGATGCTCTACCAGGTTCATTTCACTCCTAGCCATACAAAGGGCACTAAGCATAGAGTGTGAAAACTGAGTTTCCTTGAGAGCTGCTTGGAAGCCTGATGGTGTGTGAAGTTAGTGAGCCAAATGGAGTTGTTCTCCCACAAGAACCACTCGGCTGATCCTTCTTCAATATGCCATCACCAACATGCAGTGTTTCCTTGATTGAATTAGCTCTCACACCTATATTTGCGTCTAGAGCCTTTGCATTGAAGGCTATCTGAAAACGGCTGTGGCGCTGAAGTTGCCTGTGAATGTGGAGTTGGTGGCATGTGAAACCCGCATGTGGAGCATTCGTTTGTGTGGGATGCTGACCAAACTTCATTTCAGTCCTAGGCACTCAAAGGGCACTAAGCATAGAGTGTGAAAACTGAGTTTCCTTGAGAGCTGCTTGGAAGCCTGATGGTGTGTGAAGTTAGTGAGCCAAATGGAGTTGTTCTCCCACAAGAACCACTCGGCTGATTCTTCTTCAATATGCCCTTCACCAACATGCAGTGTTTCCTTGATTGAATTAGCTCTCACACCAATATTTGCGTCTAGAGCCTTTGCTTTGAGGGCTATCTGAAAACGGCTGTGGCGCTGAAGTTGCCTGTGAATGTGGAGTTGGTGGCATGTGAAACCCGCATGTAGAGCATTCGTTTCTGTGGGATGCTCTACCAGGTTCATTCCTAGATAATGCACTCAAAGGGCACTAAGCATAGAGTGTGAAAACTGAGTTTCCTTGAGAGCTGCTTGGAAGCCTGATGGTGTGTGAATTTAGTGAGCCAAATAGAGTTGTTCTCCCACAAGAACCACTCGGCTGATCCTTCTTCAATATGCCCTTCACCAACATGCAGTGTTTCCTTGATTGAATTAGCTCTCACACCAATATTTGCTTCTAGAGCCTTTGCATTGAGGGCTATCTGAAAACGGCTGTGGCGCTGAAGTTGCCTGTGAATGTGGAGTTGGTGGCATGTGAAACCCGCATGTGGAGCATTCGTTTGTGTGGGATGCTCTACCAGGTTCATTCCTAGATAATGCACTCAAAGGGCACTAAGCATAGAGTGTGAAAACTGAGTTTCCTTGAGAGCTGCTTGGAAGCCTGATGGTGTGTGAAGTTAGTGAGCCAAATGGAGTTGTTCTCCCACAAGAACCACTCGGCTGATCCTTCTTCAATATGCACTTCACCAACATGCAGTGTTTCCTTGATTGAATTAGCTCTCACACCAATATTTGCGTCTAGAGCCTTTGCATTGAGGGCTATCTGAAAACGGCTGTGGCGCTGAAGTTGCCTGTGAATGTGGAGTTGGTGGCATGTGAAACCCGCATGTGGAGCATTCGTTTGTGTGGGATGCTCTACCAGGTTCAATTCAGTCATAGCCAAAGAAAGTGCACTAAGCATAGAGTGTGAAAACTGAGTTTCCTTGAGAGCTGCTTGGAAGCCTGATGGTGTGTGAAGTTAGTGAGCCAAATGGAGTTGTTCTCCCGCAAGAACCACTCGGCTGATCCTTCTTCAATATGCCCTTCACCAACATGCAGTGTTTCCTTGATTGAATTAACTCTCACACCAATATTTGCGTCTCGAGCCTTTGCATTCAGGGCTATCTGAAAACGGCTGTGGCGCTGAAGTTGCCTGAGAATGTGGAGTTGGTGGCATGTGAAACCCGCATGTGGAGCATTCGTTTGTGTGGGATGCTCTACCAGGTTCATTTCACTCCTAGCCATACAAAGGGCACTAAGCATAGAGTGTGAAAACTGAGTTTCCTTGAGAGCTGCTTGGAAGCCTGATGGTGTGTGAAGTTAGTGAGCCAAATGGAGTTGTTCTCCCACAAGAACCACTCGGCTGATCCTTCTTCAATATGCCATCACCAACATGCAGTGTTTCCTTGATTGAATTAGCTCTCACACCTATATTTGCGTCTAGAGCCTTTGCATTGAAGGCTATCTGAAAACGGCTGTGGCGCTGAAGTTGCCTGTGAATGTGGAGTTGGTGGCATGTGAAACCCGCATGTGGAGCATTCGTTTGTGTGGGATGCTGACCAAACTTCATTTCAGTCCTAGGCACTCAAAGGGCACTAAGCATAGAGTGTGAAAACTGAGTTTCCTTGAGAGCTGCTTGGAAGCCTGATGGTGTGTGAAGTTAGTGAGCCAAATGGAGTTGTTCTCCCACAAGAACCACTCGGCTGATTCTTCTTCAATATGCCCTTCACCAACATGCAGTGTTTCCTTGATTGAATTAGCTCTCACACCAATATTTGCGTCTAGAGCCTTTGCTTTGAGGGCTATCTGAAAACGGCTGTGGCGCTGAAGTTGCCTGTGAATGTGGAGTTGGTGGCATGTGAAACCCGCATGTAGAGCATTCGTTTATGTGGGATGCTCTACCAGGTTCATTCCTAGATAATGCACTCAAAGGGCACTAAGCATAGAGTGTGAAAACTGAGTTTCCTTGAGAGCTGCTTGGAAGCCTGATGGTGTGTGAAGTTAGTGAGCCAAATGGAGTTGTTCTCCCACAAGAACCACTCGGCTGATCCTTCTTCAATATGCCCTTCACCAACATGCAGTGTTTCCTTGATTGAATTAGCTCTCACACCAATATTTGCGTCTAGAGCCTTTGCATTGAGGGCTATCTGAAAACGGCTGTGGCGCTGAAGTTGCCTGTGAATGTGGAGTTGGTGGCATGTGAAACCCGCATGTGGAGCATTCGTTTGTGTGGGATGCTGACCAAGCTTCCTTTCAGTCCTAGGCACTCAAAGGGCACTAAGCATAGAGTGTGAAAACTGAGTTTCCTTGAGAGCTGCTTGGAAGCCTGATGGTGTGTGACGTTAGTGAGCCAAATGGAGTTGTTCTCCCACAAGAACCACTCGGCTGATCCTTCTTCAATATGCCCTTCACCAACATGCAGTGTTTCCTTGATTGAATTAGCTCTCACACCAATATTTGCGTCTAGAGCCTTTGCATTGAGGGCTATCTGAAAACGGCTGTGGCGCTGAAGTTGCCTGTGAATGTGGAGTTGGTGGCATGTGAAACCCGCATGTGGAGCATTCGTTTCTGTGGGATGCTCTACCAGGTTCAATTCAGTCATAGCCAAAGAAAGGGCACTAAGCATAGAGTGTGAAAACTGAGTTTCCTTGAGAGCTGCTTGGAAGCCTGATGGTGTGTGAAGTTAGTGAGCCAAATGGAGTTGTTCTCCCGCAAGAACCACTCGGCTGATCCTTCTTCAATATGCCCTTCACCAACATGCAGTGTTTCCTTGATTGAATTAACTCTCACACCAATATTTGCGTCTCGAGCCTTTGCATTGAGGGCTATCTGAAAACGGCTGTGGCGCTGAAGTTGCCTGTGAATGTGGAGTTGGTGGCATGTGAAACCCGCATGTGGAGCATTCGTTTGTGTGGGATGCTCTACCAGGTTCATTTCACTCCTAGCCATACAAAGGGCACTAAGCATAGAGTGTGAAAACTGAGTTTCCTTGAGAGCTGCTTGGAAGCCTGATGGTGTGTGAAGTTAGTGAGCCAAATGGAGTTGTTCTCCCACAAGAACCACTCGGCTGATCCTTCTTCAATATGCCCTTCACCAACATGCAGTGTTTCCTTGATTGAATTAGCTCTCACACCTATATTTGCGTCTAGAGCCTTTGCATTGAAGGCTATCTGAAAACGGCTGTGGCGCTGAAGTTGCCTGTGAATGTGGAGTTGGTGGCATGTGAAACCCGCATGTGGAGCATTCGTTTGTGTGGGATGCTGACCAAACTTCATTTCAGTCCTAGGCACTCAAAGGGCACTAAGCATAGAGTGTGAAAACTGAGTTTCCTTGAGAGCTGATTGGAAGCCTGATGGTGTGTGAAGTTAGTGAGCCAAATGGAGTTGTTCTCCCACAAGAACCACTAGGCTGATCCTTCTTCAATATGCCCTTCACCAACATGCAGTGTTTCCTTGATTGAATTAGCTCTCACACCAATATTTGCTTCTAGAGCCTTTGCATTGAGGGCTATCTGAAAACGGCTGTGGCGCTGAAGTTGCCTGTGAATGTGGAGTTGGTGGCATGTGAAACCCGCATGTGGAGCATTCGTTTATGTGGGATGCTGACCAAGCTTCCTTTCAGTCCTAGGCACTCAAAGGGCACTAAGCATAGAGTGTGAAAACTGAGTTTCCTTGAGAGCTGCTTGGAAGCCTGATGGTGTGTGACGTTAGTGAGCCAAATGGAGTTGTTCTCCCACAAGAACCACTCGGCTGATCCTTCTTCAATATGCCCTTCACCAACATGCAGTGTTTCCTTGATTGAATTAGCTCTCACACCAATATTTGCGTCTAGAGCCTTTGCATTGAGGGCTATCTGAAAACGGCTGTGGCGCTGAAGTTGCCTGTGAATGTGGAGTTGGTGGCATGTGAAACCCGCATGTGGAGCATTCGTTTGTGTGGGATGCTCTACCAGGTTCAATTCAGTCATAGCCAAGGAAAGGGCACTAAGCATAGAGTGTGAAAACTGAGTTTCCTTGAGAGCTGCTTGGAAGCCTGATGGTGTGTGAAGTTAGTGAGCCAAATGGAGTTGTTCTCCCGCAAGAACCACTCGGCTGATCCTTCTTCAATATGCCCTTCACCAACATGCAGTGTTTCCTTGATTGAATTAACTCTCACACCAATATTTGCGTCTCGAGCCTTTGCATTGAGGGCTATCTGAAAACGGCTGTGGCGCTGAAGTTGCCTGAGAATGTGGAGTTGGTGGCATGTGAAACCCGCATGTGGAGCATTCGTTTGTGTGGGATGCTCTACCAGGTTCATTTCACTCCTAGCCATACAAAGGGCACTAAGCATAGAGTGTGAAAACTGAGTTTCCTTGAGAGCTGCTTGGAAGCCTGATGGTGTGTGAAGTTAGTGAGCCAAATGGAGTTGTTCTCCCACAAGAACCACTCGGCTGATTCTTCTTCAATATGCCATCACCAACATGCAGTGTTTCCTTGATTGAATTAGCTCTCACACCTATATTTGCGTCTAGAGCCTTTGCATTGAAGGCTATCTGAAAACGGCTGTGGCGCTGAAGTTGCCTGTGAATGTGGAGTTGCTGGCATGTGAAACCCGCATGTGGAGCATTCGTTTGTGTGGGATGCTGACCAAACTTCATTTCAGTCCTAGGCACTCAAAGGGCACTAAGCATAGAGTGTGAAAACTGAGTTTCCTTGAGAGCTGCTTGGAAGCCTGATGGTGTGTGAAGTTAGTGAGCCAAATGGAGTTGTTCTCCCACAAGAACCACTCGGCTGATTCTTCTTCAATATGCCCTTCACCAACATGCAGTGTTTCCTTGATTGAATTAGCTCTCACACCAATATTTGCGTCTAGAGCCTTTGCTTTGAGGGCTATCTGAAAACGGCTGTGGCGCTGAAGTTGCCTGTGAATGTGGAGTTGGTGGCATGTGAAACCCGCATGTAGAGCATTCGTTTGTGTGGGATGCTCTACCAGGTTCATTCCTAGATAATGCACTCAAAGGGCACTAAGCATAGAGTGTGAAAACTGAGTTTCCTTGAGAGCTGCTTGGAAGCCTGATGGTGTGTGAAGTTAGTGAGCCAAATGGAGTTGTTCTCCCACAAGAACCACTCGGCTGATCCTTCTTCAATATGCCCTTCACCAACATGCAGTGTTTCCTTGATTGAATTAGCTCTCACACCAATATTTGCTTCTAGAGCCTTTGCATTGAGGGCTATCTGAAAACGGCTGTGGCGCTGAAGTTGCCTGTGAATGTGGAGTTGGTGGCATGTGAAACCCGCATGTGGAGCATTCGTTTATGTGGGATGCTGACCAAGCTTCCTTTCAGTCCTAGGCACTCAAAGGGCACTAAGCATAGAGTGTGAAAACTGAGTTTCCTTGAGAGCTGCTTGGAAGCCTGATGGTGTGTGACGTTAGTGAGCCAAATGGAGTTGTTCTCCCACAAGAACCACTCGGCTGATCCTTCTTCAATATGCCCTTCACCAACATGCAGTGTTTCCTTGATTGAATTAGCTCTCACACCAATATTTGCGTCTAGAGCCTTTGCATTGAAGGCTATCTGAAAACGGCTGTGGCGCTGAAGTTGCCTGTGAATGTGGAGTTGGTGGCATGTGAAACCCGCATGTGGAGCATTCGTTTGTGTGGGATGCTCTACCAGGTTCATTTCAGTCATAGCCAAAGAAAGGGCACTAAGCATAGAGTGTGAAAACTGAGTTTCCTTGAGAGCTGCTTGGAAGCCTGATGGTGTGTGAAGTTAGTGAGCCAAATGGAGTTGTTCTCCCACAAGAACCACTCGGCTGATCCTTCTTCAATATGCCCTTCACCAACATGCAGTGTTTCCTTGATTGAATTAACTCTCACACCAATATTTGCGTCTAGAGCCTTTGCATTGAGGGCTATCTGAAAACGTCTGTGGCGCTGAAGTTGCCTGTGAATGTGGAGTTGGTGGCATGTGAAACCCGCATGTGGAGCATTCGTTTGTGTGGGATGCTCTACCAGGTTCATTTCAGTCGTAGCCAAAGAAAGGGCACTAAGCATAGAGTGTGAAAACTGAGTTTCCTTGAGAGCTGCTTGGAAGCCTGATGGTGTGTGAAGTTAGTGAGCCAAATGGAGTTGTTCTCCCACAAGAACCACTCGGCTGATCCTTCTTCAATATGCCCTTCACCAACATGCAGTGTTTCCTTGATTGAATTAGCTCTCACACCAATATTTGCGTCTAGAGCCTTTGCATTGAGGGCTATCTGAAAACGGCTGTGGAGCTGAAGTTGCCTGAGAATGTGGAGTTGGTGGCATGTGAAACCCGCATGTGGAGCATTCGTTTGTGTGGGATGCTGACCAAGCTTCATTTCAGTCCTAGGCACTCAAAGGGCACTAAGCATAGAGTGTGAAAACTGAGTTTCCTTGAGAGCTGCTTGGAAGCCTGATGGTGTGTGAAGTTAGTGAGCCAAATGGAGTTGTTCTCCCACAAGAACCACTCGGCTGATCCTTCTTCAATATGCCCTTCACCAACATGCAGTGTTTCCTTGATTGAATTAGCTCTCACACCAATATTTGCGTCTAGAGCCTTTGCATTGAGGGCTATCTGAAAACGGCTGTGGCGCTGAAGTTGCCTGTGAATGTGGAGTTGGTGGCATGTGAAACCCGCATGTGGAGCATTCGTTTATGTGGGATGCTCTCCAAGCTTCATTTCAGTCCTAGGCACTCAAAGGGCACTAAGCATAGAGTGTGAAAACTGAGTTTCCTTGAGAGCTGCTTGGAAGCCTGATGGTGTGTGAAGTTAGTGAGCCAAATGGAGTTGTTCTCCCACAAGAACCACTCGGCTGATCCTTCTTCAATATGCCCTTCACCAACATGCAGTGTTTCCTTGATTGAATTAGCTCTCACACCAATATTTGCTTCTAGAGCCTTTGCATTGAGGGCTATCTGAAAACGGCTGTGGCGCTGAAGTTGCCTGTGAATGTGGAGTTGGTGGCATGTGAAACCCGCATGTGGAGCAATCGTTTGTGTGGGATGCTCTACCAGGTTCATTTCAGTCATAGCCAAAGAAAGGGCACTAAGCATAGAGTGTGAAAACTGAGTTTCCTTGAGAGCTGCTTGGAAGCCTGATGGTGTGTGAAGTTAGTGAGCCAAATGGAGTTGTTCTCCCACAAGAACCACTCGGCTGATCCTTCTTCAATATGCCCTTCACCAACATGCAGTGTTTCCTTGATTGAATTAGCTCTCACACCAATATTTGCGTCTAGAGCCTTTGCATTGAGGGCTATCTGAAAACGGCTGTGGCGCTGAAGTTGCCTGAGAATGTGGAGTTGGTGGCATGTGAAACCCGCATGTGGAGCATTCGTTTGTGTGGGATGCTGACCAAGCTTCATTTCAGTCCTAGCCATACAAAGGGCACTAAGCATAGAGTGTGAAAACTGAGTTTCCTTGAGAGCTGCTTGGAAGCCTGATGGTGTGTGAAGTTAGTGAGCCAAATGGAGTTGTTCTCCCACAAGAACCACTCGGCTGATCCTTCTTCAATATGCCCTTCACCAACATGCAGTGTTTCCTTGATTGAATTAGCTCTCACACCAATATTTGCGTCTAGAGCCTTTGCATTGAGGGCTATCTGAAAACGGCTGTGGCGCTGAAGTTGCCTGTGAATGTGGAGTTGGTGGCATGTGAAACCCGCATGTGGAGCATTCGTTTATGTGGGATGCTCTCCAAGCTTCATTTCAGTCCTAGGCACTCAAAGGGCACTAAGCATAGAGTGTGAAAACTGAGTTTCCTTGAGAGCTGCTTGGAAGCCTGATGGTGTGTGAAGTTAGTGAGCCAAATGGAGTTGTTCTCCCACAAGAACCACTCGGCTGATCCTTCTTCAATATGCCCTTCACCAACATGCAGTGTTTCCTTGATTGAATTAGCTCTCACACCAATATTTGCGTCTAGAGCCTTTGCATTGAGGGCTATCTGAAAACGGCTGTGGCGCTGAAGTTGCCTGAGAATGTGGAGTTGGTGGCATGTGAAACCCGCATGTGGAGCATTCGTTTGTGTGGGATGCTGACCAAGCTTCATTTCAGTCCTAGGCACTCAAAGGGCACTAAGCATAGAGTGTGAAAACTGAGTTTCCTTGAGAGCTGCTTGGAAGCCTGATGGTGTGTGAAGTTAGTGAGCCAAATGGAGTTGTTCTCCCACAAGAACCACTCGGCTGATCCTTCTTCAATATGCCCTTCACCAACATGCAGTGTTTCCTTGATTGAATTAGCTCTCACACCAATATTTGCGTCTAGAGCCTTTGCATTGAGGGCTATCTGAAAACGGCTGTGGCGCTGAAGTTGCCTGTGAATGTGGAGTTGGTGGCATGTGAAACCCGCATGTGGAGCATTCGTTTATGTGGGATGCTCTCCAAGCTTCATTTCAGTCCTAGGCACTCAAAGGGCACTAAGCATAGAGTGTGAAAACTGAGTTTCCTTGAGAGCTGCTTGGAAGCCTGATGGTGTGTGAAGTTAGTGAGCCAAATGGAGTTGTTCTCCCACAAGAACCACTCGGCTGATCCTTCTTCAATATGCACTTCACCAACATGCAGTGTTTCCTTGATTGAATTAGCTCTCACACCAATATTTGCGTCTAGAGCCTTTGCATTGAGGGCTATCTGAAAACGGCTGTGGCGCTGAAGTTGCCTGTGAATGTGGAGTTGGTGGCATGTGAAACCCGCATGTGGAGCATTCGTTTATGTGGGATGCTCTACCAGGTTCATTCCTAGATAATGCACTCAAAGGGCACTAAGCATAGAGTGTGAAAACTGAGTTTCCTTGAGAGCTGCTTGGAAGCCTGATGGTGTGTGAAGTTAGTGAGCCAAATGGAGTTGTTCTGCCACAAGAACCACTCGGCTGATCCTTCTTCAATATGCCCTTCACCAACATGCAGTGTTTCCTTGATTGAATTAGCTCTCACACCAATATTTGCGTCTAGAGCCTTTGCATTGAGGGCTATCTGAAAATGGCTGTGGCTCTGAAGTTGCCTGTGAATGTGGAGTTGGTGGCATGTGAAACCCGCATGTGGAGCATTCGTTTGTGTGGGATGCTCTACCAGGTTCATTCCTAGATAATGCACTCAAAGGGCACTAAGCATAGAGTGTGAAAACTGAGTTTCCTTGAGAGCTGCTTGGAAGCCTGATGGTGTGTGAAGTTAGTGAGCCAAATGGAGTTGTTCTCCCACAAGAACCACTCGGCTGATCCTTCTTCAATATGCACTTCACCAACATGCAGTGTTTCCTTGATTGAATTAGCTCTCACACCAATATTTGCGTCTAGAGCCTTTGCATTGAGGGCTATCTGAAAACGGCTGTGGCGCTGAAGTTGCCTGTGAATGTGGAGTTGGTGGCATGTGAAACCCGCATGTGGAGCATTCGTTTGTGTGGGATGCTTTACCAGGTTCAATTCAGTCATAGCCAAAGAAAGGGCACTAAGCATAGAGTGTGAAAACTGAGTTTCCTTGAGAGCTGCTTGGAAGCCTGATGGTGTGTGAAGTTAGTGAGCCAAATGGAGTTGTTCTCCCACAAGAACCACTCGGCTGATCCTTCTTCAATATGCCCTTCACCAACATGCAGTGTTTCCTTGATTGAATTAGCTCTCACACCAATATTTGCGTCTAGAGCCTTTGCATTGAGGGCTATCTGAAAACGGCTGTGGCGCTGAAGTTGCCTGTGAATGTGGAGTTGGTGGCATGTGAAACCCGCATGTGGAGCATTCGTTTATGTGGGATGCTCTCCAAGCTTCATTTCAGTCCTAGGCACTCAAAGGGCACTAAGCATAGAGTGTGAAAACTGAGTTTCCTTGAGAGCTGCTTGGAAGCCTGATGGTGTGTGAAGTTAGTGAGCCAAATGGAGTTGTTCTCCCACAAGAACCACTCGGCTGATCCTTCTTCAATATGCACTTCACCAACATGCAGTGTTTCCTTGATTGAATTAGCTCTCACACCAATATTTGCGTCTAGAGCCTTTGCATTGAGGGCTATCTGAAAACGGCTGTGGCGCTGAAGTTGCCTGTGAATGTGGAGTTGGTGGCATGTGAAACCCGCATGTGGAGCATTCGTTTATGTGGGATGCTCTACCAGGTTCATTCCTAGATAATGCACTCAAAGGGCACTAAGCATAGAGTGTGAAAACTGAGTTTCCTTGAGAGCTGCTTGGAAGCCTGATGGTGTGTGAAGTTAGTGAGCCAAATGGAGTTGTTCTGCCACAAGAACCACTCGGCTGATCCTTCTTCAATATGCCCTTCACCAACATGCAGTGTTTCCTTGATTGAATTAGCTCTCACACCAATATTTGCGTCTAGAGCCTTTGCATTGAGGGCTATCTGAAAATGGCTGTGGCTCTGAAGTTGCCTGTGAATGTGGAGTTGGTGGCATGTGAAACCCGCATGTGGAGCATTCGTTTGTGTGGGATGCTCTACCAGGTTCATTCCTAGATAATGCACTCAAAGGGCACTAAGCATAGAGTGTGAAAACTGAGTTTCCTTGAGAGCTGCTTGGAAGCCTGATGGTGTGTGAAGTTAGTGAGCCAAATGGAGTTGTTCTCCCACAAGAACCACTCGGCTGATCCTTCTTCAATATGCACTTCACCAACATGCAGTGTTTCCTTGATTGAATTAGCTCTCACACCAATATTTGCGTCTAGAGCCTTTGCATTGAGGGCTATCTGAAAACGGCTGTGGCGCTGAAGTTGCCTGTGAATGTGGAGTTGGTGGCATGTGAAACCCGCATGTGGAGCATTCGTTTGTGTGGGATGCTTTACCAGGTTCAATTCAGTCATAGCCAAAGAAAGGGCACTAAGCATAGAGTGTGAAAACTGAGTTTCCTTGAGAGCTGCTTGGAAGCCTGATGGTGTGTGAAGTTAGTGAGCCAAATGGAGTTGTTCTCCCACAAGAACCACTCGGCTGATCCTTCTTCAATATGCCCTTCACCAACATGCAGTGTTTCCTTGATTGAATTAACTCTCACACCAATATTTGCGTCTAGAGCCTTTGCATTCAGGGCTATCTGAAAACGGCTGTGGCGCTGAAGTTGCCTGAGAACGTGGAGTTGGTGGCATGTGAAACCCGCATGTGGAGCATTCGTTTGTGTGGGATGCTCTACCAGGTTCATTTCACTCCTAGCCATACAAAGGGCACTAAGCATAGAGTGTGAAAACTGAGTTTCCTTGAGAGCTGCTTGGAAGCCTGATGGTGTGTGAAGTTAGTGAGCCAAATGGAGTTGTTCTCCCACAAGAACCACTCGGCTGATCCTTCTTCAATATGCCCTTCACCAACATGCAGTGTTTCCTTGATTGAATTAGCTCTCACACCAATATTTGCTTCTAGAGCCTTTGCATTGAGGGCTATCTGAAAACGGCTGTGGCGCTGAAGTTGCCTGTGAATGTGGAGTTGGTGGCATGTGAAACCCGCATGTGGAGCATTCGTTTATGTGGGATGCTGACCAAGCTTCCTTTCAGCCCTAGGCACTCAAAGGGCACTAAGCATAGAGTGTGAAAACTGAGTTTCCTTGAGAGCTGCTTGGAAGCCTGATGGTGTGTGACGTTAGTGAGCCAAATGGAGTTGTTCTCCCACAAGAACCACTCGGCTGATCCTTCTTCAATATGCCCTTCACCAACATGCAGTGTTTCCTTGATTGAATTAGCTCTCACACCAATATTTGCGTCTAGAGCCTTTGCATTGAGGGCTATCTGAAAACGTCTGTGGCGCTGAAGTTGCCTGTGAATGTGGAGTTGGTGGCATGTGAAACCCGCATGTGGAGCATTCGTTTGTGTGGGATGCTCTACCAGGTTCATTTCAGTCGTAGCCATACAAAGGGCACTAAGCATAGAGTGTGAAAACTGAGTTTCCTTGAGAGCTGCTTGGAAGCCTGATGGTGTGTGAAGTTAGTGAGCCAAATGGAGTTGTTCTCCCACAAGAACCACTCGGCTGATCCTTCTTCAATATGCCCTTCACCAACATGCAGTGTTTCCTTGATTGAATTAGCTCTCACACCAATATTTGCGTCTAGAGCCTTTGCATTGAGGGCTATCTGAAAACGGCTGTGGCGCTGAAGTTGCCTGAGAATGTGGAGTTGGTGGCATGTGAAACCCGCATGTGGAGCATTCGTTTGTGTGGGATGCTGACCAAGCTTCATTTCAGTCCTAGGCACTCAAAGGGCACTAAGCATAGAGTGTGAAAACTGAGTTTCCTTGAGAGCTGCTTGGAAGCCTGATGGTGTGTGAAGTTAGTGAGCCAAATGGAGTTGTTCTCCCACAAGAACCACTCTGCTGATCCTTCTTCAATATGCCCTTCACCAACATGCAGTGTTTCCTTGATTGAATTAGCTCTCACACCAATATTTGCGTCTAGAGCCTTTGCATTGAGGGCTATCTGAAAACGGCTGTGGCGCTGAAGTTGCCTGTGAATGTGGAGTTGGTGGCATGTGAAACCTGCATGTGGAGCATTCGTTTGTGTGGGATGCTCTACCAGGTTCATTTCAGTCATAGCCAAAGAAAGGGCACTAAGCATAGAGTGTGAAAACTGAGTTTCCTTGAGAGCTGCTTGGAAGCCTGATGGTGTGTGAAGTTAGTGAGCCAAATGGAGTTGTTCTCCCACAAGAACCACTCGGCTGATCCTTCTTCAATATGCCCTTCACCAACATGCAGTGTTTCCTTGATTGAATTAGCTCTCACACCAATATTTGCGTCTAGAGCCTTTGCATTGAGGGCTATCTGAAAACGGCTGTGGCGCTGAAGTTGCCTGAGAATGTGGAGTTGGTGGCATGTGAAACCCGCATGTGGAGCATTCGTTTATGTGGGATGCTCTCCAAGCTTCATTTCAGTCCTAGGCACTCAAAGGGCACTAAGCATAGAGTGTGAAAACTGAGTTTCCTTGAGAGCTGCTTGGAAGCCTGATGGTGTGTGAAGTTAGTGAGCCAAATGGAGTTGTTCTCCCACAAGAACCACTCGGCTGATCCTTCTTCAATATGCCCTTCACCAACATGCAGTGTTTCCTTGATTGAATTAGCTCTCACACCAATATTTGCGTCTAGAGCCTTTGCTTTGAGGGCTATCTGAAAACGGCTGTGGCGCTGAAGTTGCCTGTGAATGTGGAGTTGGTGGTATGTGAAACCCGCATGTGGAGCATTCGTTTGTGTGGGATGCTCTACCAGGTTCATTTCAGTCATAGCCAAAGAAAGGGCACTAAGCATAGAGTGTGAAAACTGAGTTTCCTTGAGAGCTGCTTGGAAGCCTGATGGTGTGTGAAGTTAGTGAGCCAAATGGAGTTGTTCTCCCACAAGAACCACTCGGCTGATCCTTCTTCAATATGCCCTTCACCAACATGCAGTGTTTCCTTGATTGAATTAGCTCTCACACCAATATTTGCGTCTAGAGCCTTTGCATTGAGGGCTATCTGAAAACGGCTGTGGCGCTGAAGTTGCCTGTGAATGTGGAGTTGGTGGCATGTGAAACCCGCATGTGGAGCATTCGTTTGTGTGGGATGCTCTACCAGGTTCATTTCAGTCATAGCCAAAGAAAGGGCACTAAGCATAGAGTGTGAAAACTGAGTTTCCTTGAGAGCTGCTTGGAAGCCTGATGGTGTGTGAAGTTAGTGAGCCAAATGGAGTTGTTCTCCCACAAGAACCACTCGGCTGATCCTTCTTCAATATGCACTTCACCAACATGCAGTGTTTCCTTGATTGAATTAGCTCTCACACCAATATTTGCGTCTAGAGCCTTTGCTTTGAGGGCTATCTGAAAACGGCTGTGGCGCTGAAGTTGCCTGTGAATGTGGAGTTGGTGGCATGTGAAACCCGCATGTAGAGCATTCGTTTCTGTGGGATGCTCTACCAGGTTCATTCCTAGATAATGCACTCAAAGGACACTAAGCATAGAGTGTGAAAACTGAGTTTCCTTGAGAGCTGCTTTGAAGCCTGATGGTGTGTGAAGTTAGTGAGCCAAATGGAGTTGTTCTCCCACAAGAACCACTCGGCTGATCCTTCTTCAATATGCCCTTCACCAACATGCAGTGTTTCCTTGATTGAATTAGCTCTCACACCAATATTTGCGTCTAGAGCCTTTGCATTGAGGGCTATCTGAAAACGGCTGTGGCGCTGAAGTTGCCTGTGAATGTGGAGTTGGTGGCATGTGAAACCCGCATGTGGAGCATTCGTTTATGTGGGATGCTCTCCAAGATTCATTTCAGTCCTAGGCACTCAAACGGCACTAAGCATAGAGTGTGAAAACTGAGTTTCCTTGAGAGCTGCTTGGAAGCCTGATGGTGTGTGAAGTTAGTGAGCCAAATGGAGTTGTTCTCCCACAAGAACCACTCGGCTGATCCTTCTTCAATATGCCCTTCACCAACATGCAGTGTTTCCTTGATTGAATTAGCTCTCACACCAATATTTGCGTCTAGAGCCTTTGCATTGAGGGCTATCTGAAAACGGCTGTGGCGCTGAAGTTGCCTGTGAATGTGGAGTTGGTGGCATGTGAAACCCGCATGTGGAGCATTCGTTTGTGTGGGATGCTCTACCAGGTTCATTTCAGTCATAGCCAAAGAAAGGGCACTAAGCATAGAGTGTGAAAACTGAGTTTCCTTGAGAGCTGCTTGGAAGCCTGATGGTGTGTGAAGTTAGTGAGCCAAATGGAGTTGTTCTCCCACAAGAACCACTCGGCTGATCCTTCTTGAATATGCCCTTCACCAACATGCAGTGTTTCCTTGATTGAATTAGCTCTCACACCAATATTTGCGTCTAGAGCCTTTGCATTGAGGGCTATCTGAAAACGGCTGTGGCGCTGAAGTTGCCTGAGAATGTGGAGTTGGTGGCATGTGAAACCCGCATGTGGAGCATTCGTTTGTGTGGGATGCTCTACCAGGTTCATTTCAGTCGTAGCCAAAGAAAGGGCACTAAGCATAGAGTGTGAAAACTGAGTTTCCTTGAGAGCTGCTTGGAAGCCTGATGGTGTGTGAAGTTAGTGAGCCAAATGGAGTTGTTCTCCCACAAGAACCACTCGGCTGATCCTTCTTCAATATGCCCTTCACCAACATGCAGTGTTTCCTTGATTGAATTAGCTCTCACGCCAGTATTTGCTTCTAGAGCCTTTGCATTGAGGGCTATCTGAAAACGGCTGTGGCGCTGAAGTTGCCTGTGAATGTGGAGTTGGTGGCATGTGAAACCCGCATGTGGAGCATTCGTTTGTGTGGGATGCTCTACAAGCTTCATTTCAGTCCTAGGCACTCAAAGGGCACTAAGCATAGAGTGTGAAAACTGAGTTTCCTTGAGAGCTGCTTGGAAGCCTGATGGTGTGTGAAGTTAGTGAGCCAAATGGAGTTGTTCTCCCACAAGAACCACTCGGCTGATTCTTCTTCAATATGCCCTTCACCAACATGCAGTGTTTCCTTGATTGAATTAGCTCTCACACCAATATTTGCGTCTAGAGCCTTTGCATTGAGGGCTATCTGAAAACGGCTGTGGCGCTGAAGTTGCCTGTGAATGTGGAGTTGGTGGCATGTGAAACCCGCATGTAGAGCATTCGTTTCTGTGGGATGCTCTACCAGGTTCATTCCTAGATAATGCACTCAAAGGGCACTAAGCATAGAGTGTGAAAACTGAGTTTCCTTGAGAGCTGCTTGGAAGCCTGATGGTGTGTGAAGTTAGTGAGCCAAATGGAGTTGTTCTCCCACAAGAACCACTCGGCTGATCCTTCTTCAATATGCCCTTCACCAACATGCAGTGTTTCCTTGATTGAATTAGCTCTCACACCAATATTTGCGTCTAGAGCCTTTGCTTTGAGGGCTATCTGAAAACGGCTGTGGCGCTGAAGTTGCCTGTGAATGTGGAGTTGGTGGCATGTGAAACCCGCATGTGGAGCATTCGTTTGTGTGGGATGCTGACCAAGCTTCATTTCAGTCCTAGGCACTCAAAGGGCACTAAGCATAGAGTGTGAAAACTGAGTTTCCTTGAGAGCTGCTTGGAAGCCTGATGGTGTGTGAAGTTAGTGAGCCAAATGGAGTTGTTCTCCCACAAGAACCACTCGGCTGATCCTTCTTCAAGATGCCCTTCACCAACATGCAGTGTTTCCTTGATTGAATTAGCTCTCACACCAATATTTGCGTCTAGAGCCTTTGCATTGAGGGCTATCTGAAAACGGCTGTGGCGCTGAAGTTGCCTGTGAATGTGGAGTTGGTGGCATGTGAAACCCGCATGTGGAGCATTCGTTTGTGTGGGATGCTCTACCAGGTTCATTTCAGTCGTAGCCAAAGAAAGGGCACTAAGCATAGAGTGTGAAAACTGAGTTTCCTTGAGAGCTGCTTGGAAGCCTGATGGTGTGTGAAGTTAGTGAGCCAAATGGAGTTGTTCTCCCACAAGAACCACTCGGCTGATCCTTCTTCAATATGCCCTTCACCAACATGCAGTGTTTCCTTGATTGAATTAGCTCTCACACCAATATTTGCGTCTAGAGCCTTTGCATTGAGGGCTATCTGAAAACGGCTGTGGCGCTGAAGTTGCCTGAGAATGTGGAGTTGGTGGCATGTGAAACCCGCATGTGGAGCATTCGTTTGTGTGGGATGCTGACCAAGCTTCATTTCAGTCCTAGGCACTCAAAGGGCACTAAGCATAGAGTGTGAAAACTGAGTTTCCTTGAGAGCTGCTTGGAAGCCTGATGGTGTGTGAAGTTAGTGAGCCAAATGGAGTTGTTCTCCCACAAGAACCACTCTGCTGATCCTTCTTCAATATGCCCTTCACCAACATGCAGTGTTTCCTTGATTGAATTAGCTCTCACACCAATATTTGTGTCTAGAACCTTTGCATTGAGGGCTATCTGAAAACGGCTGTGGCGCTGAAGTTGCCTGTGAATGTGGAGTTGGTGGCATGTGAAACCCGCATGTGGAGCATTCGTTTGTGTGGGATGCTCTACCAGGTTCATTTCAGTCCTAGGCCAAAGAAAGGGCACTAAGCATAGAGTGTGAAAACTGAGTTTCCTTGAGAGCTGCTTGGAAGCCTGATGGTGTGTGAAGTTAGTGAGCCAAATGGAGTTGTTCTCCCACAAGAACCACTCGGCTGATCCTTCTTCAATATGCCCTTCACCAACATGCAGTGTTTCCTTGATTGAATTAGCTCTCACACCAATATTTGCGTCTAGAGCCTTTGCATTGAGGGCTATCTGAAAACGGCTGTGGCGCTGAAGTTGCCTGAGAATGTGGAGTTGGTGGCATGTGAAACCCGCATGTGGAGCATTCGTTTATGTGGGATGCTCTCCAAGCTTCATTTCAGTCCTAGGCACTCAAACGGCACTAAGCATAGAGTGTGAAAACTGAGTTTCCTTGAGAGCTGCTTGGAAGCCTGATGGTGTGTGAAGTTAGTGAGCCAAATGGAGTTGTTCTCCCACAAGAACCACTCGGCTGATCCTTCTTCAATATGCCCTTCACCAACATGCAGTGTTTCCTTGATTGAATTAGCTCTCACACCAATATTTGCGTCTAGAGCCTTTGCATTCAGGGCTATCTGAAAACGGCTGTGGCGCTGAAGTTGCCTGTGAATGTGGAGTTGGTGGCATGTGAAACCCCCATGTGGAGCATTCGTTTGTGTGGGATGCTCTACCAGGTTCATTTCAGTCATAGCCAAAGAAAGGGCACTAAGCATAGAGTGTGAAAACTGAGTTTCCTTGAGAGCTGCTTGGAAGCCTGATGGTGTGTGAAGTTAGTGAGCCAAATGGAGTTGTTCTCCCACAAGAACCACTCGGCTGATCCTTCTTCAATATGCCCTTCACCAACATGCAGTGTTTCCTTGATTGAATTAACTCTCACACCAATATTTGCGTCTAGAGCCTTTGCATTGAGGGCTATCTGAAAACGGCTGTGGCGCTGAAGTTGCCTGTGAATGTGGAGTTGGTGGCATGTGAAACCCGCATGTGGAGCATTCGTTTGTGTGGGATGCTCTACCAGGTTCATTTCAGTCATAGCCAAAGAAAGGGCACTAAGCATAGAGTGTGAAAACTGAGTTTCCTTGAGAGCTGCTTGGAAGCCTGATGGTGTGTGAAGTTAGTGAGCCAAATGGAGTTGTTCTCCCACAAGAACCACTCGGCTGATTCTTCTTCAATATGCCCTTCACCAACATGCTGTGTTTCCTTGATTGAATTAGCTCTCACACCAATATTTGCGTCTAGAGCCTTTGCATTGAGGGCTATCTGAAAACGGCTGTGGCGCTGAAGTTGCCTGTGAATGTGGAGTTGGTGGCATGTGAAACCCGCATGTAGAGCATTCGTTTCTGTGGGATGCTCTACCAGGTTCATTCCTAGATAATGCACTCAAAGGGCACTAAGCATAGAGTGTGAAAACTGAGTTTCCTTGAGAGATGCTTGGAAGCCTGATGGTGTGTGAAGTTAGTGAGCCAAATGGAGTTGTTCTCCCACAAGAACCACTCGGCTGATCCTTCTTCAATATGCCCTTCACCAACATGCAGTGTTTCCTTGATTGAATTAGCTCTCACACCAATATTTGCGTCTAGAGCCTTTGCATTGAGGGCTATCTGAAAACGGCTGTGGCGCTGAAGTTGCCTGTGAATGTGGAGTTGGTGGCATGTGAAACCCGCATGTAGAGCATTCGTTTCTGTGGGATGCTCTACCAGGTTCATTCCTAGATACTGCACTCAAAGGGCACTAAGCATAGAGTGTGAAAACTGAGTTTCCTTGAGAGCTGCCTGGAAGCCTGATGGTGTGTGAAGTTAGTGCGCCAAATGGAGTTGTTCTCCCACAAGAACCACTCGGCTGATCCTTCTTCAATATGCCCTTCACCAACATGCAGTGTTTCCTTGATTGAATTAGCTCTCACACCAATATTTGCGTCTAGAGCCTTTGCATTGAGGGCTATCTGAAAACGGCTGTGGCGCTGAAGTTGCCTGTGAATGTGGAGTTGGTGGCATGTGAAACCCGCATGTGGAGCATTCGTTTGTGTGGGATGCTCTAAAAGGTTCATTTCAGTCATAGCCAAAGAAAGGGCACTAAGC
Organism: Ochotona princeps; assembly: GCF_030435755.1. Lineage (NCBI taxonomy): Eukaryota > Metazoa > Chordata > Mammalia > Lagomorpha > Ochotonidae > Ochotona > Ochotona princeps. The sequence continues at coordinate 147,716 of NW_026699469.1, forward strand.
ATAGAGTGTGAAAACTGAGTTTCCTTGAGAGCTGCTTGGAAGCCTGATGGTGTGTGAAGTTAGTGCGCCAAATGGAGTTGTTCTCCCACAAGAACCACTCGGCTGATCCTTCTTCAATATGCCCTTCACCAACATGCAGTGTTTCCTTGATTGAATTAGCTCTCACACCAATATTTGCGTCTAGAGCCTTTGCTTTGAGGGCTATCTGAAAACGGCTGTGGCGCTGAAGTTGCCTGTGAATGTGGAGTTGGTGGCATGTGAAACCCGCATGTAGAGCATTCGTTTCTGTGGGATGCTCTACCAGGTTCATTCCTAGATAATGCACTCAAAGGGCACTAAGCATAGAGTGTGAAAACTGAGTTTCCTTGAGAGCTGCTTGGAAGCCTGATGGTGTGTGAAGTTAGTGAGCCCAATGGAGTTGTTCTCCCACAAGAACCACTCGGCTGATCCTTCTTCAATATGCCCTTCACCAACATGCAGTGTTTCCTTGATTGAATTAGCTCTCACACCAATATTTGCGTCTAGAGCCTTTGCATTGAGGGCTATCTGAAAACGGCTGTGGCGCTGAAGTTGCCTGTGAATGTGGAGTTGGTGGCATGTGAAACCCGCATGTGGAGCATTCGTTTGTGTGGGATGCTCTACCAGGTTCATTTCAGTCATAGCCAAAGAAAGGGCACTAAGCATAGAGTGTGAAAACTGAGTTTCCTTGAGAGCTGCTTGGAAGCCTGATGGTGTGTGAAGTTAGTGCGCCAAATGGAGTTGTTCTCCCACAAGAACCACTCGGCTGATTCTTCTTCAATATGCCCTTCACCAACATGCAGTGTTTCCTTGATTGAATTAGCTCTCACACCAATATTTGCGTCTAGAGCCTTTGCATTCAGGGCTATCTGAAAACGGCTGTGGCGCTGAAGTTGCCTGTGAATGTGGAGTTGGTGGCATGTGAAACCCGCATGTGGAGCATTCGTTTGTGTGGGATGCTGACCAAACTTCATTTCAGTCCTAGGCACTCAAACGGCACTAAGCGTAGAGTGTGAAAACTGAGTTTCCTTGAGAGCTGCTTGGAAGCCTGATGGTGTGTGAAGTTAGTGAGCCAAATGGAGTTGTTCTCCCACAAGAACCACTCGGCTGATCCTTCTTCAATATGCCCTTCACCAACATGCAGTGTTTCCTTGATTGAATTAGCTCTCACACCAATATTGGCGTCTAGAGCCTTTGCATTGAGGGCTATCTGAAAACGGCTGTGGCGCTGAAGTTGCCTGTGAATGTGGAGTTGGTGGCATGTGAAACCCGCATGTGGAGCATTCGTTTGTGTGGGATGCTGACCAAGCTTCATTTCAGTCCTAGGCACTCAAAGGGCACTAAGCATAGAGTGTGAAAACTGAGTTTCCTTGAGAGCTGCTTGGAAGCCTGATGGTGTGTGAAGTTAGTGAGCCAAATGGAGTTGTTCTCCCACAAGAACCACTCGGCTGATCCTTCTTCAATATGCCCTTCACCAACATGCAGTGTTTCCTTGATTGAATTAGCTCTCACACCAATATTTGCGTCTAGAGCCTTTGCATTGAGGGCTATCTGAAAACGGCTGTGGCGCTGAAGTTGCCTGTGAATGTGGAGTTGGTGGCATGTGAAACCCGCATGTGGAGCATTCGTTTGTGTGGGATGCTCTACCAGGTTCATTTCAGTCATAGCCAAAGAAAGGGCACTAAGCATAGAGTGTGAAAACTGAGTTTCCTTGAGAGCTGCTTGGAAGCCTGATGGTGTGTGAAGTTAGTGCGCCAAATGGAGTTGTTCTCCCACAAGAACCACTCGGCTGATTCTTCTTCAATATGCCCTTCACCAACATGCAGTGTTTCCTTGATTGAATTAGCTCTCACACCAATATTTGCGTCTAGAGCCTTTGCTTTGAGGGCTATCTGAAAACGGCTGTGGCGCTGAAGTTGCCTGTGAATGTGGAGTTGGTGGCATGTGAAAACCGCATGTAGAGCATTCGTTTCTGTGGGATGCTCTACCAGGTTCATTCCTAGATAATGCACTCAAAGGGCACTAAGCATAGAGTGTGAAAACTGAGTTTCCTTGAGAGCTGCTTGGAAGCCTGATGGTGTGTGAAGTTAGTGAGCCAAATGGAGTTGTTCTCCCACAAGAACCACACGGCTGATCCTTCTTCAATATGCCCTTCACCAACATGCAGTGTTTCCTTGATTGAATTAGCTCTCACACCAATATTTGCGTCTAGAGCCTTTGCATTGAGGGCTATCTGAAAACGGCTGTGGCGCTGAAGTTGCCTGTGAATGTGGAGTTGGTGGCATGTGAAACCCGCATGTGGAGCATTCGTTTATGTGGGATGCTCTCCAAGCTTCCTTTCAGTCCTAGGCACTCAAAGGGCACTAAGCATAGAGTGTGAAAACTGAGTTTCCTTGAGAGCTGCTTGGAAGCCTGATGGTGTGTGAAGTTAGTGAGCCAAATGGAGTTGTTCTCCCACAAGAACCACTCGGCTGATCCTTCTTCAAGATGCCCTTCACCAACATGCAGTGTTTCCTTGATTGAATTAGCTCTCACACCAATATTTGCGTCTAGAGCCTTTGCATTGAGGGCTATCTGAAAACGGCTGTGGCGCTGAAGTTGCCTGTGAATGTGGAGTTGGTGGCATGTGAAACCCGCATGTGGAGCATTCGTTTGTGTGGGATGCTGACCAAGCTTCATTTCAGTCCTAGGCACTCAAAGGGCACTAAGCATAGAGTGTGAAAACTGAGTTTCCTTGAGAGCTGCTTGGAAGCCTGATGGTGTGTGAAGTTAGTGAGCCAAATGGAGTTGTTCTCCCACAAGAACCACTCGGCTGATCCTTCTTCAATATGCCCTTCACCAACATGCAGTGTTTCCTTGATTGAATTAGCTCTCACACCAATATTTGCGTCTAGAGCCTTTGCATTGAGGGCTATCTGAAAACGGCTGTGGCGCTGAAGTTGCCTGTGAATGTGGAGTTGGTGGCATGTGAAACCCGCATGTGGAGCATTCGTTTGTGTGGGATGCTCTACCAGGTTCATTTCAGTCATAGCCAAAGAAAGGGCACTAAGCATAGAGTGTGAAAACTGAGTTTCCTTGAGAGCTGCTTGGAAGCCTGATGGTGTGTGAAGTTAGTGCGCCAAATGGAGTTGTTCTCCCACAAGAACCACTCGGCTGATTCTTCTTCAATATGCCCTTCACCAACATGCAGTGTTTCCTTGATTGAATTAGCTCTCACACCAATATTTGCGTCTAGAGCCTTTGCATTCAGGGCTATCTGAAAACGGCTGTGGCGCTGAAGTTGCCTGTGAATGTGGAGTTGGTGGCATGTGAAACCCGCATGTGGAGCATTCGTTTGTGTGGGATGCTGACCAAACTTCATTTCAGTCCTAGGCACTCAAACGGCACTAAGCGTAGAGTGTGAAAACTGAGTTTCCTTGAGAGCTGCTTGGAAGCCTGATGGTGTGTGAAGTTAGTGAGCCAAATGGAGTTGTTCTCCCACAAGAACCACTCGGCTGATCCTTCTTCAATATGCCCTTCACCAACATGCAGTGTTTCCTTGATTGAATTAGCTCTCACACCAATATTGGCGTCTAGAGCCTTTGCATTGAGGGCTATCTGAAAACGGCTGTGGCGCTGAAGTTGCCTGTGAATGTGGAGTTGGTGGCATGTGAAACCCGCATGTGGAGCATTCGTTTGTGTGGGATGCTGACCAAGCTTCATTTCAGTCCTAGGCACTCAAAGGGCACTAAGCATAGAGTGTGAAAACTGAGTTTCCTTGAGAGCTGCTTGGAAGCCTGATGGTGTGTGAAGTTAGTGAGCCAAATGGAGTTGTTCTCCCACAAGAACCACTCGGCTGATCCTTCTTCAATATGCCCTTCACCAACATGCAGTGTTTCCTTGATTGAATTAGCTCTCACACCAATATTTGCTTCTAGAGCCTTTGCATTGAGGGCTATCTGAAAACGGCTGTGGCGCTGAAGTTGCCTGTGAATGTGGAGTTGGTGGCATGTGAAACCCGCATGTGGAGCATTCGTTTGTGTGGGATGCTCTACCAGGTTCATTTCAGTCATAGCCAAAGAAAGGGCACTAAGCATAGAGTGTGAAAACTGAGTTTCCTTGAGAGCTGCTTGGAAGCCTGATGGTGTGTGAAGTTAGTGCGCCAAATGGAGTTGTTCTCCCACAAGAACCACTCGGCTGATTCTTCTTCAATATGCCCTTCACCAACATGCAGTGTTTCCTTGATTGAATTAGCTCTCACACCAATATTTGCGTCTAGAGCCTTTGCTTTGAGGGCTATCTGAAAACGGCTGTGGCGCTGAAGTTGCCTGTGAATGTGGAGTTGGTGGCATGTGAAAACCGCATGTAGAGCATTCGTTTCTGTGGGATGCTCTACCAGGTTCATTCCTAGATAATGCACTCAAAGGGCACTAAGCATAGAGTGTGAAAACTGAGTTTCCTTGAGAGCTGCTTGGAAGCCTGATGGTGTGTGAAGTTAGTGAGCCAAATGGAGTTGTTCTCCCACAAGAACCACACGGCTGATCCTTCTTCAATATGCCCTTCACCAACATGCAGTGTTTCCTTGATTGAATTAGCTCTCACACCAATATTTGCGTCTAGAGCCTTTGCATTGAGGGCTATCTGAAAACGGCTGTGGCGCTGAAGTTGCCTGTGAATGTGGAGTTGGTGGCATGTGAAACCCGCATGTGGAGCATTCGTTTATGTGGGATGCTCTCCAAGCTTCCTTTCAGTCCTAGGCACTCAAAGGGCACTAAGCATAGAGTGTGAAAACTGAGTTTCCTTGAGAGCTGCTTGGAAGCCTGATGGTGTGTGAAGTTAGTGAGCCAAATGGAGTTGTTCTCCCACAAGAACCACTCGGCTGATCCTTCTTCAAGATGCCCTTCACCAACATGCAGTGTTTCCTTGATTGAATTAGCTCTCACACCAATATTTGCGTCTAGAGCCTTTGCATTGAGGGCTATCTGAAAACGGCTGTGGCGCTGAAGTTGCCTGTGAATGTGGAGTTGGTGGCATGTGAAACCCGCATGTGGAGCATTCGTTTGTGTGGGATGCTGACCAAGCTTCATTTCAGTCCTAGGCACTCAAAGGGCACTAAGCATAGAGTGTGAAAACTGAGTTTCCTTGAGAGCTGCTTGGAAGCCTGATGGTGTGTGAAGTTAGTGAGCCAAATGGAGTTGTTCTCCCACAAGAACCACTCGGCTGATCCTTCTTCAATATGCCCTTCACCAACATGCAGTGTTTCCTTGATTGAATTAGCTCTCACACCAATATTTGCGTCTAGAGCCTTTGCATTGAGGGCTATCTGAAAACGGCTGTGGCGCTGAAGTTGCCTGTGAATGTGGAGTTGGTGGCATGTGAAACCCGCATGTGGAGCATTCGTTTGTGTGGGATGCTCTACCAGGTTCATTTCAGTCATAGCCAAAGAAAGGGCACTAAGCATAGAGTGTGAAAACTGAGTTTCCTTGAGAGCTGCTTGGAAGCCTGATGGTGTGTGAAGTTAGTGCGCCAAATGGAGTTGTTCTCCCACAAGAACCACTCGGCTGATTCTTCTTCAATATGCCCTTCACCAACATGCAGTGTTTCCTTGATTGAATTAGCTCTCACACCAATATTTGCGTCTAGAGCCTTTGCATTCAGGGCTATCTGAAAACGGCTGTGGCGCTGAAGTTGCCTGTGAATGTGGAGTTGGTGGCATGTGAAACCCGCATGTGGAGCATTCGTTTGTGTGGGATGCTGACCAAACTTCATTTCAGTCCTAGGCACTCAAACGGCACTAAGCGTAGAGTGTGAAAACTGAGTTTCCTTGAGAGCTGCTTGGAAGCCTGATGGTGTGTGAAGTTAGTGAGCCAAATGGAGTTGTTCTCCCACAAGAACCACTCGGCTGATCCTTCTTCAATATGCCCTTCACCAACATGCAGTGTTTCCTTGATTGAATTAGCTCTCACACCAATATTGGCGTCTAGAGCCTTTGCATTGAGGGCTATCTGAAAACGGCTGTGGCGCTGAAGTTGCCTGTGAATGTGGAGTTGGTGGCATGTGAAACCCGCATGTGGAGCATTCGTTTGTGTGGGATGCTGACCAAGCTTCATTTCAGTCCTAGGCACTCAAAGGGCACTAAGCATAGAGTGTGAAAACTGAGTTTCCTTGAGAGCTGCTTGGAAGCCTGATGGTGTGTGAAGTTAGTGAGCCAAATGGAGTTGTTCTCCCACAAGAACCACTCGGCTGATCCTTCTTCAATATGCCCTTCACCAACATGCAGTGTTTCCTTGATTGAATTAGCTCTCACACCAATATTTGCTTCTAGAGCCTTTGCATTGAGGGCTATCTGAAAACGGCTGTGGCGCTGAAGTTGCCTGTGAATGTGGAGTTGGTGGCATGTGAAACCCGCATGTGGAGCATTCGTTTGTGTGGGATGCTCTACCAGGTTCATTTCAGTCATAGCCAAAGAAAGGGCACTAAGCATAGAGTGTGAAAACTGAGTTTCCTTGAGAGCTGCTTGGAAGCCTGATGGTGTGTGAAGTTAGTGCGCCAAATGGAGTTGTTCTCCCACAAGAACCACTCGGCTGATTCTTCTTCAATATGCCCTTCACCAACATGCAGTGTTTCCTTGATTGAATTAGCTCTCACACCAATATTTGCGTCTAGAGCCTTTGCTTTGAGGGCTATCTGAAAACGGCTGTGGCGCTGAAGTTGCCTGTGAATGTGGAGTTGGTGGCATGTGAAAACCGCATGTAGAGCATTCGTTTCTGTGGGATGCTCTACCAGGTTCATTCCTAGATAATGCACTCAAAGGGCACTAAGCATAGAGTGTGAAAACTGAGTTTCCTTGAGAGCTGCTTGGAAGCCTGATGGTGTGTGAAGTTAGTGAGCCAAATGGAGTTGTTCTCCCACAAGAACCACACGGCTGATCCTTCTTCAATATGCCCTTCACCAACATGCAGTGTTTCCTTGATTGAATTAGCTCTCACACCAATATTTGCGTCTAGAGCCTTTGCATTGAGGGCTATCTGAAAACGGCTGTGGCGCTGAAGTTGCCTGTGAATGTGGAGTTGGTGGCATGTGAAACCCGCATGTGGAGCATTCGTTTATGTGGGATGCTCTCCAAGCTTCCTTTCAGTCCTAGGCACTCAAAGGGCACTAAGCATAGAGTGTGAAAACTGAGTTTCCTTGAGAGCTGCTTGGAAGCCTGATGGTGTGTGAAGTTAGTGAGCCAAATGGAGTTGTTCTCCCACAAGAACCACTCGGCTGATCCTTCTTCAAGATGCCCTTCACCAACATGCAGTGTTTCCTTGATTGAATTAGCTCTCACACCAATATTTGCGTCTAGAGCCTTTGCATTGAGGGCTATCTGAAAACGGCTGTGGCGCTGAAGTTGCCTGTGAATGTGGAGTTGGTGGCATGTGAAACCCGCATGTGGAGCATTCGTTTGTGTGGGATGCTGACCAAGCTTCATTTCAGTCCTAGGCACTCAAAGGGCACTAAGCATAGAGTGTGAAAACTGAGTTTCCTTGAGAGCTGCTTGGAAGCCTGATGGTGTGTGAAGTTAGTGAGCCAAATGGAGTTGTTCTCCCACAAGAACCACTCGGCTGATCCTTCTTCAATATGCCCTTCACCAACATGCAGTGTTTCCTTGATTGAATTAGCTCTCACACCAATATTTGCGTCTAGAGCCTTTGCATTGAGGGCTATCTGAAAACGGCTGTGGCGCTGAAGTTGCCTGTGAATGTGGAGTTGGTGGCATGTGAAACCCGCATGTGGAGCATTCGTTTGTGTGGGATGCTCTACCAGGTTCATTTCAGTCATAGCCAAAGAAAGGGCACTAAGCATAGAGTGTGAAAACTGAGTTTCCTTGAGAGCTGCTTGGAAGCCTGATGGTGTGTGACGTTAGTGCGCCAAATGGAGTTGTTCTCCCACAAGAACCACTCGGCTGATTCTTCTTCAATATGCCCTTCACCAACATGCAGTGTTTCCTTGATTGAATTAGCTCTCACACCAATATTTGCGTCTAGAGCCTTTGCATTCAGGGCTATCTGAAAACGGCTGTGGCGCTGAAGTTGCCTGTGAATGTGGAGTTGGTGGCATGTGAAACCCGCATGTGGAGCATTCGTTTGTGTGGGATGCTGACCAAACTTCATTTCAGTCCTAGGCACTCAAACGGCACTAAGCGTAGAGTGTGAAAACTGAGTTTCCTTGAGAGCTGCTTGGAAGCCTGATGGTGTGTGAAGTTAGTGAGCCAAATGGAGTTGTTCTCCCACAAGAACCACTCGGCTGATCCTTCTTCAATATGCCCTTCACCAACATGCAGTGTTTCCTTGATTGAATTAGCTCTCACACCAATATTTGCGTCTAGAGCCTTTGCATTGAGGGCTATCTGAAAACGGCTGTGGCGCTGAAGTTGCCTGTGAATGTGGAGTTGGTGGCATGTGAAACCCGCATGTGGAGCATTCGTTTGTGTGGGATGCTCTACCAGGTTCATTTCAGTCATAGCCAAAGAAAGGGCACTAAGCATAGAGTGTGAAAACTGAGTTTCCTTGAGAGCTGCTTGGAAGCCTGATGGTGTGTGAAGTTAGTGAGCCAAATGGAGTTGTTCTCCCACAAGAACCACTCTGCTGATCCTTCTTCAATATGCCCTTCACCAACATGCAGTGTTTCCTTGATTGAATTAGCTCTCACACCAATATTTGCGTCTAGAGCCTTTGCATTGAGGGCTATCTGAAAACGGCTGTGGCGCTGAAGTTGCCTGTGAATGTGGAGTTGGTGGCATGTGAAACCCCCATGTGGAGCATTCGTTTGTGTGGGATGCTCTACCAGGTTCATTTCAGTCATAGCCAAAGAAAGGGCACTAAGCATAGAGTGTGAAAACTGAGTTTCCTTGAGAGCTGCTTGGAAGCCTGATGGTGTGTGAAGTTAGTGAGCCAAATGGAGTTGTTCTCCCACAAGAACCACTCGGCTGATCCTTCTTCAATATGCCCTTCACCAACATGCAGTGTTTCCTTGATTGAATTAACTCTCACACCAATATTTGCGTCTAGAGCCTTTGCATTGAGGGCTATCTGAAAACGGCTGTGGCGCTGAAGTTGCCTGTGAATGTGGAGTTGGTGGCATGTGAAACCCGCATGTGGAGCATTCGTTTCTGTGGGATGCTCTACCAGGTTCATTCCTAGATACTGCACTCAAAGGGCACTAAGCATAGAGTGTGAAAACTGAGTTTCCTTGAGAGCTGCTTGGAAGCCTGATGGTGTGTGACGTTAGTGAGCCAAATGGAGTTGTTCTCCCACAAGAACCACTCAGCTGATCCTTCTTCAATATGCCCTTCACCAACATGCAGTGTTTCCTTGATTGAATTAGCTCTCACACCAATATTTGCGTCTAGATCCTTTGCATTGAGGGCTATCTGAAAACGGCTGTGGCACTGAAGTTGCCTGTGAATGTGGAGTTGGTGGCATGTGAAACCCGCATGTGGAGCATTCGTTTGTGTGGGATGCTCTACCAGGTTCATTTCAGTCCTAGCCAAAGAAAGGGCACTAAGCATAGAGTGTGAAAACTGAGTTTCCTTGAGAGCTGCTTGGAAGCCTGATGGTGTGTGAAGTTAGTGAGCCAAATGGAGTTGTTCTCCCACAAGAACCACTCGGCTGATCCTTCTTCAATATGCCCTTCACCAACATGCAGTGTTTCCTTGATTGAATTAGCTCTCACACCAATATTTGCGTCTAGAGCCTTTGCATTGAGGGCTATCTGAAAACGGCTGTGGCGCTGAAGTTGCCTGTGAATGTGGAGTTGGTGGCATGTGAAACCCGCATGTGGAGCATTCGTTTATGTGGGATGCTGACCAAGCTTCATTTCAGTCCTAGGCACTCAAAGGGCACTAAGCATAGAGTGTGAAAACTGAGTTTCCTTGAGAGCTGCTTGGAAGCCTGATGGTGTGTGAAGTTAGTGAGCCAAATGGAGTTGTTCTCCCACAAGAACCACTCGGCTGATCCTTCTTCAATATGCCCTTCACCAACATGCAGTGTTTCCTTGATTGAATTAACTCTCACACCAATATTTGCGTCTAGAGCCTTTGCATTGAGGGCTATCTGAAAACGGCTGTGGCGCTGAAGTTGCCTGTGAATGTGGAGTTGGTGGCATGTGAAACCCGCATGTGGAGCATTCGTTTGTGTGGGATGCTCTACCAGGTTCATTTCAGTCATAGCCAAAGAAAGGGCACTAAGCATAGAGTGTGAAAACTGAGTTTCCTTGAGAGCTGCTTGGAAGCCTGATGGTGTGTGAAGTTAGTGAGCCAAATGGAGTTGTTCTCCCACAAGAACCACTCGGCTGATTCTTCTTCAATATGCCCTTCACCAACATGCTGTGTTTCCTTGATTGAATTAGCTCTCACACCAATATTTGCGTCTAGAGCCTTTGCATTGAGGGCTATCTGAAAACGGCTGTGGCGCTGAAGTTGCCTGTGAATGTGGAGTTGGTGGCATGTGAAACCCGCATGTAGAGCATTCGTTTCTGTGGGATGCTCTACCAGGTTCATTCCTAGATACTGCACTCAAAGGGCACTAAGCATAGAGTGTGAAAACTGAGTTTCCTTGAGAGCTGCTTGGAAGCCTGATGGTGTGTGAAGTTAGTGAGCCAAATGGAGTTGTTCTCCCACAAGAACCACTCGGCTGATCCTTCTTCAATATGCCCTTCACCAACATGCAGTGTTTCCTTGATTGAATTAGCTCTCACACCAATATTTGCGTCTAGAGCCTTTGCATTGAGGGCTATCTGAAAACGGCTGTGGCGCTGAAGTTACCTGTGAATGTGGAGTTGGTGGCATGTGAAACCCGCATGTGGAGCATTCGTTTGTGTGGGATGCTCTACCAGGTTCATTTCAGTCATAGGCACTCAAAGGGCACTAAGCATAGAGTGTGAAAACTGAGTTTCCTTGAGAGCTGCTTGGAAGCCTGATGGTGTGTGAAGTTAGTGCGCCAAATGGAGTTGTTCTCCCACAAGAACCACTCGGCTGATTCTTCTTCAATATGCCCTTCACCAACATGCAGTGTTTCCTTGATTGAATTAGCTCTCACACCAATATTTGCGTCTAGAGCCTTTGCTTTGAGGGCTATCTGAAAACGGCTGTGGCGCTGAAGTTGCCTGTGAATGTGGAGTTGGTGGCATGTGAAACCCGCATGTAGAGCATTCGTTTCTGTGGGATGCTCTACCAGGTTCATTCCTAGATACTGCACTCAAAGGGCACTAAGCATAGAGTGTGAAAACTGAGTTTCCTTGAGAGCTGCTTGGAAGCCTGATGGTGTGTGAAGTTAGTGAGCCAAATGGAGTTGTTCTCCCACAAGAACCACTCGGCTGATCCTTCTTCAATATGCCCTTCACCAACATGCAGTGTTTCCTTGATTGAATTAGCTCTCACACCAATATTTGCGTCTAGAGCCTTTGCATTGAGGGCTATCTGAAAACGGCTGTGGCGCTGAAGTTGCCTGTGAATGTGGAGTTGGTGGCATGTGAAACCCGCATGTGGAGCATTCGTTTGTGTGGGATGCTCTACCAGGTTCATTTCAGTCATAGCCAAAGAAAGGGCACTAAGCATAGAGTGTGAAAACTGAGTTTCCTTGAGAGCTGCTTGGAAGCCTGATGGTGTGTGAAGTTAGTGCGCCAAATGGAGTTGTTCTCCCACAAGAACCACTCGGCTGATTCTTCTTCAATATGCCCTTCACCAACATGCAGTGTTTCCTTGATTGAATTAGCTCTCACACCAATATTTGCGTCTAGAGCCTTTGCTTTGAGGGCTATCTGAAAACGGCTGTGGCGCTGAAGTTGCCTGTGAATGTGGAGTTGGTGGCATGTGAAACCCGCATGTAGAGCATTCGTTTCTGTGGGATGCTCTACCAGGTTCATTCCTAGATAATGCACTCAAAGGGCACTAAGCATAGAGTGTGAAAACTGAGTTTCCTTGAGAGCTGCTTGGAAGCCTGATGGTGTGTGAAGTTAGTGAGCCCAATGGAGTTGTTCTCCCACAAGAACCACTCGGCTGATCCTTCTTCAAGATGCCCTTCACCAACATGCAGTGTTTCCTTGATTGAATTAGCTCTCACACCAATATTTGCGTCTAGAGCCTTTGCATTGAGGGCTATCTGAAAACGGCTGTGGCGCTGAAGTTGCCTGTGAATGTGGAGTTGGTGGCATGTGAAACCCGCATGTGGAGCATTCGTTTATGTGGGATGCTCTCCAAGCTTCCTTTCAGTCCTAGGCACTCAAAGGGCACTAAGCATAGAGTGTGAAAACTGAGTTTCCTTGAGAGCTGCTTGGAAGCCTGATGGTGTGTGACGTTAGTGAGCCAAATGGAGTTGTTCTCCCACAAGAACCACTTGGCTGATCCTTCTTCAATATGCCCTTCACCAACATGCAGTGTTTCCTTGATTGAATTAGCTCTCACACCAATATTTGCGTCTAGAGCCTTTGCATTGAGGGCTATCTGAAAACGGCTGTGGCGCTGAAGTTGCCTGTGAATGTGGAGTTGGTGGCATGTGAAACCCGCATGTGGAGCATTCGTTTGTGTGGGATGCTCTACCAGGTTCATTTCAGTCGTAGCCAAAGAAAGGGCACTAAGCATAGAGTGTGAAAACTGAGTTTCCTTGAGAGCTGCTTGGAAGCCTGATGGTGTGTGAAGTTAGTGAGCCAAATGGAGTTGTTCTCCCACAAGAACCACTCGGCTGATCCTTCTTCAATATGCCCTTCACCAACATGCAGTGTTTCCTTGATTGAATTAGCTCTCACACCAATATTTGCGTCTAGAGCCTTTGCATTGAGGGCTATCTGAAAACGGCTGTGGCGCTGAAGTTGCCTGAGAATGTGGAGTTGGTGGCATGTGAAACCCGCATGTGGAGCATTCGTTTATGTGGGATGCTCTCCAAGCTTCATTTCAGTCCTAGGCACTCAAGCGGCACTAAGCATAGATTGTGAAAACTGAGTTTCCTTGAGAGCTGCTTGGAAGCCTGATGGTGTGTGAAGTTAGTGAGCCAAATGGAGTTGTTCTCCCACAAGAACCACTCGGCTGATCCTTCTTCAATATGCCCTTCACCAACATGCAGTGTTTCCTTGATTGAATTAGCTCTCACACCAATATTTGCGTCTAGAGCCTTTGCATTGAGGGCTATCTGAAAACGGCTGTGGCGCTGAAGTTGCCTGTGAATGTGGAGTTGGTGGCATGTGAAACCCGCATGTGGAGCATTCGTTTGTGTGGGATGCTCTACCAGGTTCATTTCAGTCATAGCCAAAGAAAGGGCACTAAGCATAGAGTGTGAAAACTGAGTTTCCTTGAGAGCTGCTTGGAAGCCTGATGGTGTGTGAAGTTAGTGAGCCAAATGGAGTTGTTCTCCCACAAGAACCACTCGGCTGATTCTTTTTCAATATGCCCTTCACCAACATGCAGTGTTTCCTTGATTGAATTAGCTCTCACACCAATATTTGCGTCTACAGCCTTTGCTTTGAGGGCTATCTGAAAACGGCTGTGGCGCTGAAGTTGCCTGTGAATGTGGAGTTGGTGGCATGTGAAACCCGCATGTAGAGCATTCGTTTGTGTGGGATGCTCTACCAGGTTCATTCCTAGATAATGCACTCAAAGGGCACTAAGCATAGAGTGTGAAAACTGAGTTTCCTTGAGAGCTGCTTGGAAGCCTGATGGTGTGTGAAGTTAGTGAGCCAAATGGAGTTGTTCTCCCACAAGAACCACTCGGCTGATCCTTCTTCAATATGCCCTTCACCAACATGCAGTGTTTCCTTGATTGAATTAGCTCTCACACCAATATTTGCGTCTAGAGCCTTTGCATTGAGGGCTATCTGAAAACGGCTGTGGCGCTGAAGTTGCCTGTGAATGTGGAGTTGGTGGCATGTGAAACCCGCATGTGGAGCATTCGTTTGTGTGGGATGCTCTACCAGGTTCATTTCATTCGTAGCCAAAGAAAGGGCACTAAGCATAGAGTGTGAAAACTGAGTTTCCTTGAGAGCTGCTTGGAAGCCTGATGGTGTGTGAAGTTAGTGAGCCAAATGGAGTTGTTCTCCCACAAGAACCACTCGGCTGATCCTTCTTCAATATGCCCTTCACCAACATGCAGTGTTTCCTTGATTGAATTAACTCTCACACCAATATTTGCGTCTAGAGCCTTTGCATTCAGGGCTATCTGAAAATGGCTGTGGCGCTGAAGTTGCCTGTGAATGTGGAGTTGGTGGCATGTGAAACCCGCATGTAGAGCATTCGTTTGTGTGGGATGCTCTACCAGGTTCATTCCTAGATAATGCACTCAAAGGGCACTAAGCATAGAGTGTGAAAACTGAGTTTCCTTGAGAGCTGCTTGGAAGCCTGATGGCGTGTGAAGTTAGTGAGCCAAATGGAGTTGTTCTCCCACAAGAACCACTCGGCTGATCCTTCTTCAATATGCCCTTCACCAACATGCAGTGTTTCCTTGATTGAATTAGCTCTCACACCAATATTTGCGTCTAGAGCCTTTGCTTTGAGGGCTATCTGAAAACGGCTGTGGCGCTGAAGTTGCCTGTGAATGTGGAGTTGGTGGCATGTGAAACCCGCATGTGGAGCATTCGTTTATGTGGGATGCTCTGCAAGCTTCATTTCAGTCCTAGGCACTCAAACGGCACTAAGCATAGATTGTGAAAACTGAGTTTCCTTGAGAGCTGCTTGGAAGCCTGATGGTGTGTGAAGTTAGTGAGCCAAATGGAGTTGTTCTCCCACAAGAACCACTCGGCTGATCCTTCTTCAATATGCCCTTCACCAACATGCAGTGTTTCCTTGATTGAATTAGCTCTCACACCAATATTTGCGTCTAGAGCCTTTGCATTCAGGGCTATCTGAAAACGGCTGTGGCGCTGAAGTTGCCTGTGAATGTGGAGTTGGTGGCATGTGAAACCCCCATGTGGAGCATTCGTTTGTGTGGGATGCTCTACCAGGTTCATTTCAGTCATAGCCAAAGAAAGGGCACTAAGCATAGAGTGTGAAAACTGAGTTTCCTTGAGAGCTGCTTGGAAGCCTGATGGTGTGTGAAGTTAGTGAGCCAAATGGAGTTGTTCTCCCACAAGAACCACTCGGCTGATCCTTCTTCAATATGCCCTTCACCAACATGCAGTGTTTCCTTGATTGAATTAACTCTCACACCAATATTTGCGTCTAGAGCCTTTGCATTGAGGGCTATCTGAAAACGGCTGTGGCGCTGAAGTTGCCTGTGAATGTGGAGTTGGTGGCATGTGAAACCCGCATGTGGAGCATTCGTTTGTGTGGGATGCTCTACCAGGTTCATTTCAGTCATAGCCAAAGAAAGGGCACTAAGCATAGAGTGTGAAAACTGAGTTTCCTTGAGAGCTGCTTGGAAGCCTGATGGTGTGTGAAGTTAGTGAGCCAAATGGAGTTGTTCTCCCACAAGAACCACTCGGCTGATTCTTCTTCAATATGCCCTTCACCAACATGCTGTGTTTCCTTGATTGAATTAGCTCTCACACCAATATTTGCGTCTAGAGCCTTTGCATTGAGGGCTATCTGAAAATGGCTGTGGCGCTGAAGTTGCCTGTGAATGTGGAGTTGGTGGCATGTGAAACCCGCATGTAGAGCATTCGTTTGTGTGGGATGCTCTACCAGGTTCATTCCTAGATAATGCACTCAAAGGGCACTAAGCATAGAGTGTGAAAACTGAGTTTCCTTGAGAGCTGCTTGGAAGCCTGATGGTGTGTGAAGTTAGTGAGCCAAATGGAGTTGTTCTCCCACAAGAACCACTCGGCTGATCCTTCTTCAATATGCCCTTCACCAACATGCAGTGTTTCCTTGATTGAATTAGCTCTCACACCAATATTTGCGTCTAGAGCCTTTGCATTGAGGGCTATCTGAAAACGGCTGTGGCGCTGAAGTTGCCTGTGAATGTGGAGTTGGTGGCATGTGAAACCCGCATGTAGAGCATTCGTTTCTGTGGGATGCTCTACCAGGTTCATTCCTAGATACTGCACTCAAAGGGCACTAAGCATAGAGTGTGAAACTGAGTTTCCTTGAGAGCTGCCTGGAAGCCTGATGGTGTGTGAAGTTAGTGCGCCAAATGGAGTTGTTCTCCCACAAGAACCACTCGGCTGATCCTTCTTCAATATGCCCTTCACCAACATGCAGTGTTTCCTTGATTGAATTAGCTCTCACACCAATATTTGCGTCTAGAGCCTTTGCATTGAGGGCTATCTGAAAACGGCTGTGGCGCTGAAGTTGCCTGTGAATGTGGAGTTGGTGGCATGTGAAACCCGCATGTGGAGCATTCGTTTGTGTGGGATGCTCTAAAAGGTTCATTTCAGTCATAGCCAAAGAAAGGGCACTAAGCATAGAGTGTGAAAACTGAGTTTCCTTGAGAGCTGCTTGGAAGCCTGATGGTGTGTGAAGTTAGTGCGCCAAATGGAGTTGTTCTCCCACAAGAACCACTCGGCTGATTCTTCTTCAATATGCCCTTCACCAACATGCAGTGTTTCCTTGTTTGAATTAGCTCTCACACCAATATTTGCGTCTAGAGCCTTTGCTTTGAGGGCTATCTGAAAACGGCTGTGGCGCTGAAGTTGCCTGTGAATGTGGAGTTGGTGGCATGTGAAACCCGCATGTAGAGCATTCGTTTCTGTGGGATGCTCTACCAGGTTCATTCCTAGATAATGCACTCAAAGGGCACTAAGCATAGAGTGTGAAAACTGAGTTTCCTTGAGAGCTGCTTGGAAGCCTGATGGTGTGTGAAGTTAGTGAGCCCAATGGAGTTGTTCTCCCACAAGAACCACTCGGCTGATCCTTCTTCAATATGCCCTTCACCAACATGCAGTGTTTCCTTGATTGAATTAGCTCTCACACCAATATTTGCGTCTAGAGCCTTTGCATTGAGGGCTATCTGAAAACGGCTGTGGCGCTGAAGTTGCCTGTGAATGTGGAGTTGGTGGCATGTGAAACCCGCATGTGGAGCATTCGTTTGTGTGGGATGCTCTACCAGGTTCATTTCAGTCATAGCCAAAGAAAGGGCACTAAGCATAGAGTGTGAAAACTGAGTTTCCTTGAGAGCTGCTTGGAAGCCTGATGGTGTGTGAAGTTAGTGCGCCAAATGGAGTTGTTCTCCCACAAGAACCACTCGGCTGATTCTTCTTCAATATGCCCTTCACCAACATGCAGTGTTTCCTTGATTGAATTAGCTCTCACACCAATATTTGCGTCTAGAGCCTTTGCATTCAGGGCTATCTGAAAACGGCTGTGGCGCTGAAGTTGCCTGTGAATGTGGAGTTGGTGGCATGTGAAACCCGCATGTGGAGCATTCGTTTGTGTGGGATGCTGACCAAACTTCATTTCAGTCCTAGGCACTCAAACGGCACTAAGCGTAGAGTGTGAAAACTGAGTTTCCTTGAGAGCTGCTTGGAAGCCTGATGGTGTGTGAAGTTAGTGAGCCAAATGGAGTTGTTCTCCCACAAGAACCACTCGGCTGATCCTTCTTCAATATGCCCTTCACCAACATGCAGTGTTTCCTTGATTGAATTAGCTCTCACACCAATATTTGCGTCTAGAGCCTTTGCATTGAGGGCTATCTGAAAACGGCTGTGGCGCTGAAGTTGCCTGTGAATGTGGAGTTGGTGGCATGTGAAACCCGCATGTGGAGCATTCGTTTATGTGGGATGCTGACCAAGCTTCATTTCAGTCCTAGGCACTCAAAGGGCACTAAGCATAGAGTGTGAAAACTGAGTTTCCTTGAGAGCTGCTTGGAAGCCTGATGGTGTGTGAAGTTAGTGAGCCAAATGGAGTTGTTCTCCCACAAGAACCACTCGGCTGATCCTTCTTCAATATGCCCTTCACCAACATGCAGTGTTTCCTTGATTGAATTAACTCTCACACCAATATTTGCGTCTAGAGCCTTTGCATTGAGGGCTATCTGAAAACGGCTGTGGCGCTGAAGTTGCCTGTGAATGTGGAGTTGGTGGCATGTGAAACCCGCATGTGGAGCATTCGTTTGTGTGGGATGCTCTACCAGGTTCATTTCAGTCATAGCCAAAGAAAGGGTACTAAGCATAGAGTGTGAAAACTGAGTTTCCTTGAGAGCTGCTTGGAAGCCTGATGGTGTGTGAAGTTAGTGAGCCAAATGGAGTTGTTCTCCCACAAGAACCACTCGGCTGATTCTTCTTCAATATGCCCTTCACCAACATGCTGTGTTTCCTTGATTGAATTAGCTCTCACACCAATATTTGCGTCTAGAGCCTTTGCATTGAGGGCTATCTGAAAACGGCTGTGGCGCTGAAGTTGCCTGTGAATGTGGAGTTGGTGGCATGTGAAACCCGCATGTAGAGCATTCGTTTCTGTGGATGCTCTACCAGGTTCATTCCTAGATACTGCACTCAAAGGGCACTAAGCATAGAGTGTGAAAACTGAGTTTCCTTGAGAGCTGCTTGGAAGCCTGATGGTGTGTGAAGTTAGTGAGCCAAATGGAGTTGTTCTCCCACAAGAACCACTCGGCTGATCCTTCTTCAATATGCCCTTCACCAACATGCAGTGTTTCCTTGATTGAATTAGCTCTCACACCAATATTTGCGTCTAGAGCCTTTGCATTGAGGGCTATCTGAAAACGGCTGTGGCACTGAAGTTGCCTGTGAATGTGGAGTTGGTGGCATGTGAAACCCGCATGTGGAGCATTCGTTTGTGTGGGATGCTCTACCAGGTTCATTTCAGTCATAGCCAAAGAAAGGGCACTAAGCATAGAGTGTGAAAACTGAGTTTCCTTGAGAGCTGCTTGGAAGCCTGATGGTGTGTGAAGTTAGTGCGCCAAATGGAGTTGTTCTCCCACAAGAACCACTCGGCTGATTCTTCTTCAATATGCCCTTCACCAACATGCAGTGTTTCCTTGATTGAATTAGCTCTCACACCAATATTTGCGTCTAGAGCCTTTGCTTTGAGGGCTATCTGAAAACGGCTGTGGCGCTGAAGTTGCCTGTGAATGTGGAGTTGGTGGCATGTGAAAACCGCATGTAGAGCATTCGTTTCTGTGGGATGCTCTACCAGGTTCATTCCTAGATAATGCACTCAAAGGGCACTAAGCATAGAGTGTGAAAACTGAGTTTCCTTGAGAGCTGCTTGGAAGCCTGATGGTGTGTGAAGTTAGTGAGCCAAATGGAGTTGTTCTCCCACAAGAACCACACGGCTGATCCTTCTTCAATATGCCCTTCACCAACATGCAGTGTTTCCTTGATTGAATTAGCTCTCACACCAATATTTGCGTCTAGAGCCTTTGCATTGAGGGCTATCTGAAAACGGCTGTGGCGCTGAAGTTGCCTGTGAATGTGGAGTTGGTGGCATGTGAAACCCGCATGTGGAGCATTCGTTTATGTGGGATGCTCTCCAAGCTTCCTTTCAGTCCTAGGCACTCAAAGGGCACTAAGCATAGAGTGTGAAAACTGAGTTTCCTTGAGAGCTGCTTGGAAGCCTGATGGTGTGTGAAGTTAGTGAGCCAAATGGAGTTGTTCTCCCACAAGAACCACTCGGCTGATCCTTCTTCAAGATGCCCTTCACCAACATGCAGTGTTTCCTTGATTGAATTAGCTCTCACACCAATATTTGCGTCTAGAGCCTTTGCATTGAGTGCTATCTGAAAACGGCTGTGGCGCTGAAGTTGCCTGTGAATGTGGAGTTGGTGGCATGTGAAACCCGCATGTGGAGCATTCGTTTGTGTGGGATGCTGACCAAGCTTCATTTCAGTCCTAGGCACTCAAAGGGCACTAAGCATAGAGTGTGAAAACTGAGTTTCCTTGAGAGCTGCTTGGAAGCCTGATGGTGTGTGAAGTTAGTGAGCCAAATGGAGTTGTTCTCCCACAAGAACCACTCGGCTGATCCTTCTTCAATATGCCCTTCACCAACATGCAGTGTTTCCTTGATTGAATTAGCTCTCACACCAATATTTGCGTCTAGAGCCTTTGCATTGAGGGCTATCTGAAAACGGCTGTGGCGCTGAAGTTGCCTGTGAATGTGGAGTTGGTGGCATGTGAAACCCGCATGTGGAGCATTCGTTTGTGTGGGATGCTCTACCAGGTTCATTTCAGTCATAGCCAAAGAAAGGGCACTAAGCATAGAGTGTGAAAACTGAGTTTCCTTGAGAGCTGCTTGGAAGCCTGATGGTGTGTGAAGTTAGTGAGCCAAATGGAGTTGTTCTCCCACAAGAACCACTCGGCTGATTCTTCTTCAATATGCCCTTCACCAACATGCTGTGTTTCCTTGATTGAATTAGCTCTCACACCAATATTTGCGTCTAGAGCCTTTGCATTGAGGGCTATCTGAAAACGGCTGTGGCGCTGAAGTTGCCTGTGAATGTGGAGTTGGTGGCATGTGAAACCCGCATGTAGAGCATTCGTTTCTGTGGGATGCTCTACCAGGTTCATTCCTAGATACTGCACTCAAAGGGCACTAAGCATAGAGTGTGAAAACTGAGTTTCCTTGAGAGCTGCTTGGAAGCCTGATGGTGTGTGAAGTTAGTGAGCCAAATGGAGTTGTTCTCCCACAAGAACCACTCGGCTGATCCTTCTTCAATATGCCCTTCACCAACATGCAGTGTTTCCTTGATTGAATTAGCTCTCACACCAATATTTGCGTCTAGAGCCTTTGCTTTGAGGGCTATCTGAAAACGGCTGTGGCGCTGAAGTTGCCTGTGAATGTGGAGTTGGTGGCATGTGAAACCCGCATGTGGAGCATTCGTTTGTGTGGGATGCTCTACCAGGTTCATTTCAGTCATAGCCAAAGAAAGGGCACTAAGCATAGAGTGTGAAAACTGAGTTTCCTTGAGAGCTGCTTGGAAGCCTGATGGTGTGTGAAGTTAGTGCGCCAAATGGAGTTGTTCTCCCACAAGAACCACTCGGCTGATTCTTCTTCAATATGCCCTTCACCAACATGCAGTGTTTCCTTGATTGAATTAGCTCTCACACCAATATTTGCGTCTAGAGCCTTTGCTTTGAGGGCTATCTGAAAACGGCTGTGGCGCTGAAGTTGCCTGTGAATGTGGAGTTGGTGGCATGTGAAAACCGCATGTAGAGCATTCGTTTCTGTGGGATGCTCTACCAGGTTCATTCCTAGATAATGCACTCAAAGGGCACTAAGCATAGAGTGTGAAAACTGAGTTTCCTTGAGAGCTGCTTGGAAGCCTGATGGTGTGTGAAGTTAGTGAGCCAAATGGAGTTGTTCTCCCACAAGAACCACTCGGCTGATCCTTCTTCAATATGCCCTTCACCAACATGCAGTGTTTCCTTGATTGAATTAGCTCTCACACCAATATTTGCGTCTAGAGCCTTTGCATTGAGGGCTATCTGAAAACGGCTGTGGCGCTGAAGTTGCCTGTGAATGTGGAGTTGGTGGCATGTGAAACCCGCATGTGGAGCATTCGTTTATGTGGGATGCTCTCCAAGCTTCCTTTCAGTCCTAGGCACTCAAAGGGCACTAAGCATAGAGTGTGAAAACTGAGTTTCCTTGAGAGCTGCTTGGAAGCCTGATGGTGTGTGAAGTTAGTGAGCCAAATGGAGTTGTTCTCCCACAAGAACCACTCGGCTGATCCTTCTTCAAGATGCCCTTCACCAACATGCAGTGTTTCCTTGATTGAATTAGCTCTCACACCAATATTTGCGTCTAGAGCCTTTGCATTGAGGGCTATCTGAAAACGGCTGTGGCGCTGAAGTTGCCTGTGAATGTGGAGTTGGTGGCATGTGAAACCCGCATGTGGAGCATTCGTTTGTGTGGGATGCTGACCAAGCTTCATTTCAGTCCTAGGCACTCAAAGGGCACTAAGCATAGAGTGTGAAAACTGAGTTTCCTTGAGAGCTGCTTGGAAGCCTGATGGTGTGTGAAGTTAGTGAGCCAAATGGAGTTGTTCTCCCACAAGAACCACTCTGCTGATCCTTCTTCAATATGCCCTTCACCAACATGCAGTGTTTCCTTGATTGAATTAGCTCTCACACCAATATTTGCGTCTAGAGCCTTTGCATTGAGGGCTATCTGAAAACGGCTGTGGCGCTGAAGTTGCCTGTGAATGTGGAGTTGGTGGCATGTGAAACCCGCATGTGGAGCATTCGTTTGTGTGGGATGCTCTACCAGGTTCATTTCAGTCGTAGCCAAAGAAAGGGCACTAAGCATAGAGTGTGAAAACTGAGTTTCCTTGAGAGCTGCTTGGAAGCCTGATGGTGTGTGAAGTTAGTGAGCCAAATGGAGTTGTTCTCCCACAAGAACCACTCGGCTGATCCTTCTTCAATATGCCCTTCACCAACATGCAGTGTTTCCTTGATTGAATTAGCTCTCACAGCCAATATTTGCGTCTAGAGCCTTTGCATTGAGGGCTATCTGAAAACGGCTGTGGCGCTGAAGTTGCCTGAGAATGTGGAGTTGGTGGCATGTGAAACCCGCATGTGGAGCATTCGTTTATGTGGGATGCTCTCCAAGCTTCATTTCAGTCCTAGGCACTCAAACGGCACTAAGCATAGATTGTGAAAACTGAGTTTCCTTGAGAGCTGCTTGGAAGCCTGATGGTGTGTGAAGTTAGTGAGCCAAATGGAGTTGTTCTCCCACAAGAACCACTCGGCTGATCCTTCTTCAATATGCCCTTCACCAACATGCAGTGTTTCCTTGATTGAATTAGCTCTCACACCAATATTTGCGTCTAGAGCCTTTGCATTGAGGGCTATCTGAAAACGGCTGTGGCGCTGAAGTTGCCTGTGAATGTGGAGTTGGTGGCATGTGAAACCCCCATGTGGAGCATTCGTTTGTGTGGGATGCTCTACCAGGTTCATTTCAGTCATAGCCAAAGAAAGGGCACTAAGCATAGAGTGTGAAAACTGAGTTTCCTTGAGAGCTGCTTGGAAGCCTGATGGTGTGTGAAGTTAGTGAGCCAAATGGAGTTGTTCTCCCACAAGAACCACTCGGCTGATCCTTCTTCAATATGCCCTTCACCAACATGCAGTGTTTCCTTGATTGAATTAACTCTCACACCAATATTTGCGTCTAGAGCCTTTGCATTGAGGGCTATCTGAAAACGGCTGTGGCGCTGAAGTTGCCTGTGAATGTGGAGTTGGTGGCATGTGAAACCCGCATGTGGAGCATTCGTTTCTGTGGGATGCTCTACCAGGTTCATTTCAGTCATAGGCACTCAAAGGGCACTAAGCATAGAGTGTGAAAACTGAGTTTCCTTGAGAGCTGCTTGGAAGCCTGATGGTGTGTGACGTTAGTGAGCCAAATGGAGTTGTTCTCCCACAAGAACCACTCAGCTGATCCTTCTTCAATATGCCCTTCACCAACATGCAGTGTTTCCTTGATTGAATTAGCTCTCACACCAATATTTGCGTCTAGAGCCTTTGCATTCAGGGCTATCTGAAAACGGCTGTGGCACTGAAGTTGCCTGTGAATGTGGAGTTGGTGGCATGTGAAACCCGCATGTGGAGCATTCGTTTGTGTGGGATGCTCTACCAGGTTCATTTCAGTCGTAGCCAAAGAAAGGGCACTAAGCATAGAGTGTGAAAACTGAGTTTCCTTGAGAGCTGCTTGGAAGCCTGATGGTGTGTGAAGTTAGTGAGCCAAATGGAGTTGTTCTCCCACAAGAACCACTCGGCTGATCCTTCTTCAATATGCCCTTCACCAACATGCAGTGTTTCCTTGATTGAATTAACTCTCACACCAATATTTGCGTCTAGAGCCTTTGCATTGAGGGCTATCTGAAAACGGCTGTGGCGCTGAAGTTGCCTGTGAATGTGGAGTTGGTGGCATGTGAAACCCGCATGTGGAGCATTCGTTTGTGTGGGATGCTCTACCAGGTTCATTTCAGTCATAGCCAAAGAAAGGGCACTAAGCATAGAGTGTGAAAACTGAGTTTCCTTGAGAGCTGCTTGGAAGCCTGATGGTGTGTGAAGTTAGTGAGCCAAATGGAGTTGTTCTCCCACAAGAACCACTCGGCTGATTCTTCTTCAATATGCCCTTCACCAACATGCTGTGTTTCCTTGATTGAATTAGCTCTCACACCAATATTTGCGTCTAGAGCCTTTGCATTGAGGGCTATCTGAAAACGGCTGTGGCGCTGAAGTTGCCTGTGAATGTGGAGTTGGTGCATGTGAAACCCGCATGTAGAGCATTCGTTTCTGTGGGATGCTCTACCAGGTTCATTCCTAGATACTGCACTCAAAGGGCACTAAGCATAGAGTGTGAAAACTGAGTTTCCTTGAGAGCTGCTTGGAAGCCTGATGGTGTGTGAAGTTAGTGAGCCAAATGGAGTTGTTCTCCCACAAGAACCACTCGGCTGATCCTTCTTCAATATGCCCTTCACCAACATGCAGTGTTTCCTTGATTGAATTAGCTCTCACACCAATATTTGCGTCTAGAGCCTTTGCATTGAGGGCTATCTGAAAACGGCTGTGGCGCTGAAGTTGCCTGTGAATGTGGAGTTGGTGGCATGTGAAACCCGCATGTGGAGCATTCGTTTGTGTGGGATGCTCTACCAGGTTAATTTCAGTCATAGCCAAAGAAAGGGCACTAAGCATAGAGTGTGAAAACTGAGTTTCCTTGAGAGCTGCTTGGAAGCCTGATGGTGTGTGAAGTTAGTGCGCCAAATGGAGTTGTTCTCCCACAAGAACCACTCGGCTGATTCTTCTTCAATATGCCCTTCACCAACATGCAGTGTTTCCTTGATTGAATTAGCTCTCACACCAATATTTGCGTCTAGAGCCTTTGCTTTGAGGGCTATCTGAAAACGGCTGTGGCGCTGAAGTTGCCTGTGAATGTGGAGTTGGTGGCATGTGAAACCCGCATGTAGAGCATTCGTTTCTGTGGGATGCTCTACCAGGTTCATTCCTAGATAATGCACTCAAAGGGCA
>NW_026699470.1:0-65776 GCF_030435755.1 Ochotona princeps
GGTAGAGCATCCCACACAAACGAATGCTCCACATGCGGGTTTCACATGCCACCAACTCCACATTCACAGGCAACTTCAGCGCCACAGCCGTTTTCAGATAGCCCTCAATGCAAAGGCTCTAGACGCAAATATTGGTGTGAGAGCTAATTCAATCAAGGAAACACTGCATGTTGGTGAAGGGCATATTGAAGAAGGATCAGCCGAGTGGTTCTTGTGGGAGAACAACTCCATTTGGCTCACTAACTTCACACACCATCAGGCTTCCAAGCAGCTCTCAAGGAAACTCAGTTTTCACACTCTATGCTTAGTGCCATTTGAGTGCATTATCTAGGAATGAACCTGGTAGAGCATCCCACACAAACGAATGCTCCACATGCGGGTTTCACATGCCACCAACTCCACATTCACAGGCAACTTCAGCGCCACAGCCGTTTTCAGATAGCCCTCAATGCAAAGGCTCTAGACGCAAATATTGGTGTGAGAGCTAATTCAATCAAGGAAACACTGCATGTTGGTGAAGGGCATATTGAAGATGGATCAGCCGAGTGGTTCTTGTGGGAGAACAACTCCATTTGGCTCACTAACTTCACACACCATCAGGCTTCCAAGCAGCTCTCAAGGAAACTCAGTTTTCACACTCTATGTTTAGTGCCCTTTGAATGCATTATCTAGGAATGAACCTGGTAGAGCATCCCACACAAACGAATGTTCCACATGCGGGTTTCACATGCCACCAACTCCACATTCACAGGCAACTTCAGTGCCACAGCCGTTTTCAGATAGCCCTCAATGCAAAGGCTCTAGACGCAAATATTGGTGTGAGAGCTAATTCAATCAAGGAAACACTGCATGTTGGTGAAGGGCATATTGAAGAAGGATCAGCCGAGTGGTTCTTGTGGGAGAACAACTCCATTTGGCTCACTAACTTCACACACCATCAGGCTTCCAAGCAGCTCTCAAGGAAACTCAGTTTTCACACTCTATGCTTAGTGCCCTTTGAGTGCCTAGGACTGAAATGAAGCTTGGAGAGCATCCCACACAAACGAATGCTCCACATGCGGGTTTCACATGCCACCAACTCCACATTCACAGGCAACTTCAGCGCCACAGCCGTTTTCAGATAGCCCTCAATGCAAAGGCTCTAGACGCAAATATTGGTGTGAGAGCTAATTCAATCAAGGAAACACTGCATGTTGGTGAAGGGCATATTGAAGAAGGATCAGCCGAGTGGTTCTTGTGGGAGAACAACTCCATTTGGCTCACTAACTTCACACACCATCAGGCTTCCAAGCACCTCTCAAGGAAACTCAGTTTTCACACTCTATGCTTAGTGCTCTATGTGTGCCTAGGACTGAAATGAAGCTTAGTCAGCATCCCACACAAACGAATGCTCCACATGCGGCTTTCACATGCCACCAACTCCACATTCACAGGCAACTTCAGCGATACAGCCGTTTTCAGATAGCCCTCAATGCAAAGGCTCTAGACGCAAATATTGGTGTGAGCGCTAATTCAATCAAGGAAACACTGCATGTTGGTGAAGGGCATATTGAAGAAGGATCAGCCGAGTGGTTCTTGTGGGAGAACAACTCCATTTGGCTCACTAACTTCACACACCATCAGGCTTACAAGCAGCTCTCAAGGAAACTCAGGTTTCACACTCTATGCTTAGTGCCCTTTGTATGGCTAGGACTGAAATGAACCTGGTAGAGCATCCCACACAAACGAATGCTCCACATGCGGGTTTCACATGCCACCAACTCCACATTCACAGGCAACTTCAGCGCCACAGCCGTTTTCAGATAGCCCTCAATGCAAAGGCTCTAGACGCAAATATTGGTGTGAGAGCTAATTCAATCAAGGAAACACTGCATGTTGGTGAAGGGCATATTGAAGAAGGATCAGCCGAGTGGTTCTTGTGGGAGAACAACTCCATTTGGCTCACTAACTTCACACACCATCAGGCTTCCAAGCAGCTCTCAAGGAAACTCAGTTTTCACACTCTATGCTTAGTGCCCTTTGAGTGCATTATCTAGGAATGAACCTGGTAGAGCATCCCACACAAACGAATGCTCCACATGCGGGTTTCACATGCCACCAACTCCACATTCACAGGCAAATTCAGCGCCACAGCCGTTTTCAGATAGCCCTCAATGCAAAGGCTCTAGACGCAAATATTGGTGTGAGAGCTAATTCAATCAAGGAAACACTGCATGTTGGTGAAGGACATATTGAAGAAGGATCAGCCGAGTGGTTCTTGTGGGAGAACAACTCCATTTGGCTCACTAACTTCACACACCATCAGGCTTCCAAGCAGCTCTCAAGGAAACTCAGTTTTCACACTCTATGCTTAGTGCCCTTTGAGTGCATTATCTAGGAATGAACCTGGTAGAGCATCCCACACAAACAAATGCTTCACATGCGGGTTTCACATGCCACCAACTCCACATTCACAGGCAACTTCAGTGCCACAGCCGTTTTCAGATAGCCCTCAATGCAAAGGCTCTAGACGCAAATATTGGTGTGAGAGCTAATTCAATCAAGGAAACACTGCATGTTGGTGAAGGGCATATTGAAGAAGGATCAGCCGAGTGGTTCTTGTGGGAGAACAACTGCATTTGGCTCACTAACTTCACACACCATCAGGCTTCCAAGCAGCTCTCAAGGAAACTCAGTTTTCACACTCTATGCTTAGTGCCATTTGAGTGCATTATCTAGGAATGAACCTGGGAGAGCATCCCACACAAACGAATGCTCCACATGCGGGTTTCACATGCCACCAACTCCACATTCACAGGCAACTTCAGCGCCACAGCCGTTTTCAGATAGCCCTCAATGCAAAGGCTCTAGACGCAAATATTGGTGTGAGAGCTAATTCAATCAAGGAAACACTGCATGTTGGTGAAGGGCATTTTGAAGAAGGATCAGCCGAGTGGTTCTTGTGGGAGAACAACTCCATTTGGCTCACTAACTTCACACACCATCAGGCTTCCAAGCAGCTCTCAAGGAAACTCAGTTTTCACACTCTATGCTTAGTGCCCTTTGAGTGCATTATCTAGGAATGAACCTGGTAGAGCATCCCACACAAACGAATGTTCCACATGCGAGTTTCACATGCCACCAACTCCACATTCACAGGCAACTTCAGCGCCACAGCCGTTTTCAGATAGTCCTCAATGCAAAGGCTCTAGACGCAAATATTGGTGTGAGAGCTAATTCAATCAAGGAAACACTGCATGTTGGTGAAGGGCATATTGAAGAAGGATCAGCCGAGTGGTTCTTGTGGGAGAACAACTACATTTGGCTCACTAACTTCACACACCATCAGGCTTCCAAGCAGCTCTCAAGGAAACTCAGTTTTCACACTCTATGCTTAGTGCCCTTTGAGTGCATTATCTAGGAATGAACCTGGTAGAGCATCCCACACAAACGAATGCTCCACATGCGGGTTTCACATGCCACCAACTCCACATTCACAGGCAACTTCAGCGCCACAGCCGTTTTCAGATAGCCCTCAATGCAAAGGCTCTAGACGCAAATATTGGTGTGAGAGCTAATTCAATCAAGGAAACACTGCATGTTGGTGAAGGGCATATTGAAGAAGGATCAGCCGAGTGGTTCTTGTGGGAGAACAACTCCATTTGGCTCACTAACGTCACACACCATCAGGCTTCCAAGCAGCTCTCAAGGAAACTCAGTTTTCACACTCTATGTTTAGTGCCGTTTGAATGCATTATCTAGGAATGAACCTGGTAGAGCATCCCACACAAACGAATGCTCCACATGCGGGTTTCACATGCCACCAACTCCACATTCACAGGCAACTTCAGCGCCACAGCCGTTTTCAGATAGCCCTCAATGCAAAGGCTCTAGACGCAAATATTGGTGTGAGAGCTAATTCAATCAAGGAAACACTGCATGTTGGTGAAGGGCATTTTGAAGAAGGATCGGTCGAGTGGTTCTTGTGGGAGAACAACT
Source organism: Ochotona princeps (assembly GCF_030435755.1). Classification (NCBI taxonomy): domain Eukaryota; kingdom Metazoa; phylum Chordata; class Mammalia; order Lagomorpha; family Ochotonidae; genus Ochotona; species Ochotona princeps. The sequence goes on from NW_026699470.1 coordinate 3,979, forward strand.
CCATTTGGCTCACTACACACACCATCAGGCTTCCAAGCAGCTCTCAAGGAAACTCAGTTTTCACACTCTATGCTTAGTGCTCTATGTGTGCCTAGGACTGAAATGAAGCTTGGTCAGCATCCCACACAAACGAATGCTCCACAGGCGGGTTTCACATGCCACCAACTCCACATTCTCAGGCAACTTCAGCGCCACAGCCGTTTTCAGATAGCCCTCAATGCAAAGGCTCTAGACGCAAATATTGGTGTGAGAGCTAATTCAATCAAGGAAACACTGCATGTTGGTGAAGGGCATATTGAAGAAGGATCAGCCGAGTGGTTCTTGTGGGAGAACAACTCCATTTGGCTCACTAACGTCATACACCATCAGGCTTCCAAGCAGCTCTCAAGGAAACTCAGTTTTCACACTCTATGTTTGGTGCCCTTTGATTGCATTATCTAGGAATGAACCTGGTAGAGCATCCCACACAAACGAATGTTCCACATGCGGGTTTCACATGCCACCAACTCCACATTCACAGGCAACTTCAGCGCCACAGCCGTTTTCAGATAGCCCTCAATGCAAAGGCTCTAGACGCAAATATTGGTGTGAGAGCTAATTCAATCAAGGAAACACTGCATGTTGGTGAAGGGCATATTGAAGAAGGATCAGCCGAGTGGTTCTTGTGGGAGAACAACTCCATTTGGCTCACTAACGTCACACACCATCAGGCTTCCAAGCAGCTCTCAAGGAAACTCAGTTTTCACACTCTATGTTTAGTGCCCTTTGAATGCATTATCTAGGAATGAACCTGGTAGAGCATCCCACACAAACGAATGTTCCACATGCGGGTTTCACATGCCACCAACTCCACATTCACAGGCAACTTCAGCGCCACAGCCGTTTTCAGATAGCCCTCAATGCAAAGGCTCTAGACGCAAATATTGGTGTGAGAGCTAATTCAATCAAGGAAACACTGCATGTTGGTGAAGGGCATATTGAAGAAGGATCAGCCGAGTGGTTCTTGTGGGAGAACAACTCCATTTGGCTCACTAACTTCACACACCATCAGGCTTCCAAGCAGCTCTCAAGGAAACTCAGTTTTCACATTCTATGCTTAGTGCCCTTTGAGTGCATTATCTAGGAATGAACCTGGTAGAGCATCCCACACAAACGAATGCTCCACATGCGGGTTTCACATGCCACCAACTCCACATTCACAGGCAACTTCAGCGCCACAGCCGTTTTCAGATAGCCCTCAATGCAAAGGCTCTAGACGCAAATATTGGTGTGAGAGCTAATTCAATCAAAGAAACACTGCATGTTGGTGAAGGGCATATTGAAGAAGCATCAGCCGAGTGGTTCTTGTGGGAGAACAACTGCATTTGGCTCACTAACTTCACACACCATCAGGCTTCCAAGCAGCTCTCAAGGAAACTCAGTTTTCACACTCTATGCTTAGTGCCCTTTGAGTGCATTATCTAGGAATGAACCTGGTAGAGCATCCCACACAAACGAATGCTCCACATGCGGGTTTCACATGCCACCAACTCCACATTCACAGGCAACTTCAGCGCCACAGCCGTTTTCAGATAGCCCTCAATGCAAAGGCTCTAGACACAAATATTGGTGTGAGAGCTAATTCAATCAAGGAAACACTGCATGTTGGTGAAGGGCATATTGAAGAAGGATCAGCCGAGTGATACTTGTGGGAGAACAACTCCATTTGGCTCACTAACTTCACACACCATCAGGCTTCCAAGCAGCTATCAAGGAAACTCAGTTTTCACACTCTATGCTTAGTGCCCTTTGAGTGCATTATCTAGGAATGAACCTGGTAGAGCATCCCACACAAACGAATGCTCCACATGCGGGTTTCACATGCCACCAACTCCACATTCACAGGCAACTTCAGCGCCACAGCCGTTTTCAGATAGCCCTCAATGCAAAGGCTCTAGACGCAAATATTGGTGTGAGAGCTAATTCAATCAAGGAAACACTGCATGTTGGTGAAGGGCATATTGAAGAAGGATCAGCCGAGTGGTTCTTGTGGGAGAACAACTCCATTTGGCTCACTAACTTCACACACCATCAAGCTTCCAAGCAGCTCTCAAGGAAACTCAGTTTTCACACTGTATGCTTAGTGCCCTTTGAGTGCATTATCTAGGAATGAACCTTGTCCTGTCCAGCAGGACAGTCAATGGGGTCGCAGCCCCCTAGGAGAGAATGAAGGGACAAGAGACACAAAGAATGGACAGCAAGACAGTAGGTCTGATCAAGCTGTCAGTTTATTGATTTCAACTGAGGGTTTTTATATTCTTCAGTAACTAATGCTCAGGGAAAGAGAAACTGGGACGCAAGCCATGGTCTCAAGACCGATTGTTCTTGAGCAGCCACCATATCAACAATAGTAACCAGCATATCAACAATAGCATAGGTAATCAGTAGCAAGATGTCGGTAAGTACAGCATCAATCACATTCTGAAACAGTTGCTAGGAACAATTGAAGCTAAGCGTGTGATTAGTTTCATAACTTCTTTCCCAAGCATCTAGCCAACCGGGGGTTTCCACTGTCCCATAGGTCTATATTCAAAATGGCTTCAGTGTGGCTATAGTGCACGGCTCCTGACATCTCCCCCTTTTTTCTATATATCAATGAAAGCGGCGAAAAGAGAAAGTTTTGTGAAGCAAGATAAGCGCTGCCTGTCTTAGGTTCATTCTGAGGGACCCTCAGCTCTTACCCGTCTCTGGGCAGCCCTGCCAGTCATCCAGGGCTCCCTGTCTTAGGTTGGTGGGGTATCAGAAAGGTGCCCGTCATTGGCTAAACACTTATCTGGCAAAGGCTGTGCCCCATTATATTAGACAAGCCTCTTTGAAGACTGGAGCCGCATGGCATGATGTGGGGGGTTATCACTTGGAGAGTCTCGTCAGATCTTATCCATCTCTGATCACCTATTAACACATCATGCTCAGCCAAACTTGAGTGTTAGGATTTTCCACAGCCAGTGCCATCATGACTTGTCCAATGACAACTTGCTCCCAGGCCTGCTGTTTGCGCATGCAGTACAGGAAGAGCATGGCGACTACTAGCACAGCAACCATCAAGGTTTCTAAGGCCATCATCCTGCTCCATGCCTTGAATATGCAGCCCTCAATGCAAAGGCTCTAGACGCAAATATTGGTGTGAGAGCTAATTCAATCAAGGAAACACTGCATGTTGGTGAAGGGCATATTGAAGAAGGATCAGCCGAGTGGTTCTTGTGGGAGAACAACTCCATTTGGCTCACTAACTTCACACACCATCAGGCTTCCAAGCAGCTCTCAAGGAAACTCAGTTTTCACACTCTATGCTTAGTGCCCTTTGAGTGCATTATCTAGGAATGAACCTGGTAGAGCATCCCACACAAACGAATGCTCCACATGCGGGTTTCACATGCCACTAACTCCACATTCACAGGCAACTTCAGCACCACAGCCGTTTTCAGATAGCCCTCAATGCAAAGGCTCTAGACGCAAATATTGGTGTGAGAGCTAATTCAATCAAGGAAACACTGCATGTTGGTGAAGGGCATTTTGAAGAAGGATCGGTCGAGTGGTTCTTGTGGGAGAACAACTCCATTTGGCTCACTACACACACCATCAGGCTTCCAAGCAGCTCTCAAGGAAACTCAGTTTTCACACTCTATGCTTAGTGACCTTTGAGTGCATTATCTAGGAATGAACCTGGTAGAGCATCCCACACAATCGAATGCTCCACATGCGGGTTTCACATGCCACCAACTCCACATTCTCAGGCAACTTCAGCGCCACAGCCGTTTTCAGATAGCCCTCAATGCAAAGGCTCTAGACGCAAATATTGGTGTGAGAGCTAATTCAATCAAGGAAATACTGCATGTTGGTGAAGGGCATATTGAAGAAGGATCAGCCGAGTGGTTCTTGTGGGAGAACAACTCCATTTGGCTCACTAACTTCACACACCATCAGGCTTCCAAGCAGCTCTCAAGGAAACTCAGTTTTCACACTCTATGCTTAGTGCCCTTTGAGTGCATTATCTAGGAATGAACCTGGTAGAGCATCCCACACAAACGAATGCTCCACATGCGGGTTTCACATGCCACCAACTCCACATTCACAGGCAACTTCAGCGCCACAGCCGTTTTCAGATAGCCCTCAATGCAAAGGCTCTAGACGCAAATATTGGTGTGAGAGCTAATTCAATCAAGGAAACACTGCATGTTGGTGAAGGGCATATTGAAGAAGGATCAGCCGAGTGGTTCTTGTGGGAGAACAACTCCATTTGGCTCACTAACGTCACACACCATCAGGCTTCCAAGCAGCTCTCAAGGAAACTCAGTTTTCACACTCTATGCTTAGTGCCCTTTGAGTGCATTATCTAGGAATGAACCTGGTAGAGCATCCCACACAAACGAATGCTTCACATGCGGGTTTCACATGCCACCAACTCCACATTCACAGGCAACTTCAGTGCCACAGCCGTTTTCAGATAGCCCTCAATGCAAAGGCTCTAGACGAAAATATTGGTGTGAGAGCTAATTCAATCAAGGAAACACTGCATGTTGGTGAAGGGCATATTGAAGAAGGATCAGCTGAGTGGTTCTTGTGGGAGAACAACTCCATTTGGCTCACTAACTTCACACACCATCAGGCTTCCAAGCAGCTCTCAAGGAAACTCAGTTTTCACACTCTATGCTTAGTGCCATTTGAGTGTATTATCTAGGAATGAACCTGGTAGAGCATCCCACACAAACGAATGCTCCACATGCGGGTTTCACATGCCACCAACTCCACATTCTCAGGCAACTTCAGCGCCACAGCCGTTTTCAGATAGCCCTCAATGCAAAGGCTCTAGACGCAAATATTGGTGTGAGAGCTAATTCAATCAAGGAAACACTGCATGTTGGTGAAGGGCATATTGAAGAAGGATCAGCCGAGTGGTTCTTGTGGGAGAACAACTCCATTTGGCTCACTAACGTCACACACCATCAGGCTTCCAAGCAGCTCTCAAGGAAACTCAGTTTTCACACTCTATGTTTAGTGCCCTTTGAATGCATTATCTAGGAATGAACCTGGTAGAGCATCCCACACAAACGAATGTTCCACATGCGGGTTTCACATGCCACCAACTCCACATTCACAGGCAACTTCAGCACCACAGCCGTTTTCAGATAGCCCTCAATGCAAAGGCTCTAGACGCAAATATTGGTGTGAGAGCTAATTCAATCAAGGAAACACTGCATGTTGGTGAAGGGCATATTGAAGAAGGATCAGCCGAGTGTGGTTCTTGTGGAGAACAACTCCATTTGGCTCACTAACTTCACACACCATCAGGCTTCCAAGCAGCTCTCAAGGAAACTCAGTTTTCACACTCTATGCTTAGTGCCATTTGAGTGCATTATCTAGGAATGAACCTGGTAGAGCATCCCACACAAACGAATGCTCCACATGCGGGTTTCACATGCCACCAACTCCACATTCACAGGCAACTTCAGCGCCACAGCCGTTTTCAGATAGCCCTCAATGCAAAGGCTCTAGACGCAAATATTGGTGTGAGAGCTAATTCAATCAAGGAAACACTGCATGTTGGTGAAGGGCATATTGAAGAAGGATCAGCCGAGTGGTTCTTGTGGGAGAACAACTCCATTTGGCTCACTAACTTCACACACCATCAGGCTTCCAAGCAGCTCTCAAGGAAACTCAGTTTTCACACTCTATGCTTAGTGCTCTATGTGTGCCTAGGACTGAAATGAAGCTTAGTCAGCATCCCACACAAACGAATGCTCCACATGCGGGTTTCACATGCCACCAACTCCACATTCACAGGCAACTTCAGCGATACAGCCGTTTTCAGATAGCCCTCAATGCAAAGGCTCTAGACGCAAATATTGGTGTGAGAGCTAATTCAATCAAGGAAACACTGCATGTTGGTGAAGGGCATATTGAAGAAGGATCAGCCGAGTGGTTCTTGTGGGAGAACAACTCCATTTGGCTCACTAACTTCACACACCATCAGGCTTCCAAGCAGCTCTCAAGGAAACTCAGGTTTCACACTCTATGCTTAGTGCCCTTTGTATGGCTAGGACTGAAATGAACCTGGTAGAGCATCCCACACAAACGAATGCTCCACATGCGGGTTTCACATGCCACCAACTCCACATTCACAGGCAACTTCAGCGCCACAGCCGTTTTCAGATAGCCCTCAATGCAAAGGCTCTAGACGCAAATATTGGTGTGAGAGCTAATTCAATCAAGGAAACACTGCATGTTGGTGAAGGGCATATTGAAGAAGGATCAGTCGAGTGGTTCTTGTGGGAGAACAACTCCATTTGGCTCACTAACTTCACACACCATCAGGCTTCCAAGCAGCTCTCAAGGAAACTCAGTTTTCACACTCTATGCTTAGTGCCCTTTGAGTGCATTTTCTAGGAATGAACCTGGTAGAGCATCCCACACAAACGAATGCTCCACATGCGGGTTTCACATGCCACCAACTCCACATTCACAGGCAACTTCAGCGCCACAGCCGTTTTCAGATAGCCCTCAATGCAAAGGCTCTAGACGCAAATATTGGTGTGAGAGCTAATTCAATCAAGGAAACACTGCATGTTGGTGAAGGGCATATTGAAGAAGGATCAGCCGAGTGGTTCTTGTGGGAGAACAACTCCATTTGGCTCACTCACGTCACACACCATCAGGCTTCCAAGCAGCTCTCAAGGAAACTCAGTTTTCACACTCTATGTTTAGTGCTCTATGTGTGCCTAGGACTGAAATGAAGCTTGGTCAGCATCCCACACAAACGAATGCTCCACATGCGGGTTTCACATGCCACCAACTCCACATTCTCAGGCAACTTCAGCGCCACAGCCGTTTTCAGATAGCCCTCAATGCAAAGGCTCTAGACGCAAATATTGGTGTGAGAGCTAATTCAATCAAGGAAACACTGCATGTTGGTGAAGGGCATATTGAAGAAGGATCAGCCGAGTGGTTCTTGTGGGAGAACAACTCCATTTGGCTCACTAACTTCACACACCATCAGGCTTCCAAGCAGCTCTCAAGGAAACTCAGTTTTCACACTCTATGCTTAGTGCCCTTTGAGTGCATTATCTAGGAATGAACCTGGTAGAGCATCCCACACAAACGAATGCTCCACATGCGGGTTTCACATGCCACCAACTCCACATTCACAGGCAACTTCAGCGCCACAGCCGTTTTCAGATAGCCCTCAATGCAAAGGCTCTAGACGCAAATATTGGTGTGAGAGCTAATTCAATCAAGGAAACACTGCATGTTGGTGAAGGGCATATTGAAGAAGGATCAGCCGAGTGGTTCTTGTGGGAGAACAACTCCATTTGGCTCACTAACGTCACACACCATCAGGCTTCCAAGCAGCTCTCAAGGAAACTCAGTTTTCACACTCTATGCTTAGTGCCCTTTGAGTGCATTATCTAGGAATGAACCTGGTAGAGCATCCCACACAAACGAATGCTTCACATGCGGGTTTCACATGCCACCAACTCCACATTCACAGGCAACTTCAGTGCCACAGCCGTTTTCAGATAGCCCTCAATGCAAAGGCTCTAGACGCAAATATTGGTGTGAGAGCTAATTCAATCAAGGAAACACTGCATGTTGGTGAAGGGCATTTTGAAGAAGGATCGGTCGAGTGGTTCTTGTGGGAGAACAACTCCATTTGGCTCACTAACTTCACACACCATCAGGCTTCCAAGCAGCTCTCAAGGAAACTCAGTTTTCACACTCTATGCTTAGTGCCCTTTGAGTGCATTATCTAGGAATGAACCTGGTAGAGCATCCCACACCAACGAATGCTCCACATGCGAGTTTCACATGCCACCAACTCCACATTCACAGGCAACTTCAGCGCCACAGCCATTTTCAGATAGTCCTCAATGCAAAGGCTCTAGACGCAAATATTGGTGTGAGAGCTAATTCAATCAAGGAAACACTGCATGTTGGTGAAGGGCATATTGAAGAAGGATCAGCCGAGTGGTTCTTGTGGGAGAACAACTGCATTTGGCTCACTAACTTCACACACCATCAGGCTTCCAAGCAGCTCTCAAGGAAACTCAGTTTTCACACTCTATGCTTAGTGCCCTTTGAGTGCATTATCTAGGAATGAACTTGGTAGAGCATCCCACACAAACGAATGCTCCACATGCGGGTTTCACATGCCACCAACTCCACATTCACAGGCAACTTCAGCGCCACAGCCGTTTTCAGATAGCCCTCAATGCAAAGGCTCTAGACGCAAATATTGGTGTGAGAGCTAATTCAATCAAGGAAACACTGCATGTTGGTGAAGGGCATATTGAAGAAGGATCAGCCGAGTGGTTCTTGTGGGAGAACAACTCCATTTGGCTCACTAACTTCACACACCATCAGGCTTCCAAGCAGCTCTCAAGGAAACTCAGTTTTCACACTCTATGTTTAGTGCCCTTTGAATGCATTATCTAGGAATGAACCTGGTAGAGCATCCCACACAAACGAATGCTCCACATGCGGGTTTCACATGCCACCAACTCCACATTCACAGGCAACTTCAGCGCCACAGCCGTTTTCAGATAGCCCTCAATGCAAAGGCTCTAGACGCAAATATTGGTGTGAGAGCTAATTCAATCAAGGAAACACTGCATGTTGGTGAAGGGCATTTTGAAGAAGGATCGGTCGAGTGGTTCTTGTGGGAGAACAACTCCATTTGTCTCACTACACACACCATCAGGCTTCCAAGCAGCTCTAAAGGAAACTCAGTTTACACACTCTATGCTTAGTGCCCTTTGAGTGCATTATCTAGGAATGAACCTGGTAGAGCATCCCACACAAACGAATGCTCCACATGCGGGTTTCACATGCCACCAACTCCACATTCACATGCAACTTCAGCGCCACAGCCGTTTTCAGATAGCCCTCAATGCAAAGGCTCTAGACGCAAATATTGGTGTGAGAGCTAATTCAATCAAGGAAATACTGCATGTTGGTGAAGGGCATATTGAAGAAGGATCAGCCGAGTGATTCTTGTGGGAGAACAACTCCATTTGGCTCACTAACTTCACACACCATCAGGCTTCCAAGCAGCTCTCAAGGAAACTCAGTTTTCACACTCTATGCTTAGTGCTCTATGTGTGCCTAGGACTGAAATGAAGCTTGGTCAGCATCCCACACAAACGAATGCTCCACATGCGGGTTTCACATGCCACCAACTCCACATTCTCAGGCAACTTCAGCGCCACAGCCGTTTTCAGATAGCCCTCAATGCAAAGGCTCTAGACGCAAATATTGGTGTGAGAGCTAATTCAATCAAGGAAACACTGCATGTTGGTGAAGGGCATATTGAAGAAGGATCAGCTGAGTGGTTCTTGTGGGAGAACAACTCCATTTGGCTCACTAACTTCACACACCATCAGGCTTCCAAGCAGCTCTCAAGGAAACTCAATTTTCACACTCTATGCTTAGTGCCCTTTGAGTGCATTATCTAGGAATGAACCTGGTAGAGCATCCCACACAAACGAATGCTCCACATGCGGGTTTCACATGCCACCAACTCCACATTCACAGGCAACTTCAGCGCCACAGCCGTTTTCAGATAGCCCTCAATGCAAAGGCTCTAGACGCAAATATTGGTGTGAGAGCTAATTCAATCAAGGAAACACTGCATGTTGGTGAAGGGCATATTGAAGAAGGATCAGCTGAGTGGTTCTTGTGGGAGAACAACTCCATTTGGCTCACTAACTTCACACACCATCAGGCTTCCAAGCAGCTCTCAAGGAAACTCAGTTTTCACACTCTATGCTTAGTGCCATTTGAGTGTATTATCTAGGAATGAACCTGGTAGAGCATCCCACACAAACGAATGCTCCACATGCGGGTTTCACATGCCACCAACTCCACATTCTCAGGCAACTTCAGCGCCACAGCCGTTTTCAGATAGCCCTCAATGCAAAGGCTCTAGACGCAAATATTGGTGTGAGAGCTAATTCAATCAAGGAAACACTGCATGTTGGTGAAGGGCATATTGAAGAAGGATCAGCCGAGTGGTTCTTGTGGGAGAACAACTCCATTTGGCTCACTAACGTCACACACCATCAGGCTTCCAAGCAGCTCTCATGGAAACTCAGTTTTCACACTCTATGTTTAGTGCCCTTTGAATGCATTATCTAGGAATGAACCTGGTAGAGCATCCCACACAAACGAATGTTCCACATGCGGGTTTCACATGCCACCAACTCCACATTCACAGGCAACTTCAGCACCACAGCCGTTTTCAGATAGCCCTCAATGCAAAGGCTCTAGACGCAAATATTGGTGTGAGAGCTAATTCAATCAAGGAAACACTGCATGTTGGTGAAGGGCATATTGAAGAAGGATCAGCCGAGTGGTTCTTGTGGGAGAACAACTCCATTTGGCTCACTAACTTCACACACCATCAGGCTTCCAAGCAGCTCTCAAGGAAACTCAGTTTTCACACTCTATGCTTAGTGCCATTTGAGTGCATTATCTAGGAATGAACCTGGTAGAGCATCCCACACAAACGAATGCTCCACATGCGGGTTTCACATGCCACCAACTCCACATTCACAGGCAACTTCAGCGCCACAGCCGTTTTCAGATAGCCCTCAATGCAAAGGCTCTAGACGCAAATATTGGTGTGAGAGCTAATTCAATCAAGGAAACACTGCATGTTGGTGAAGGGCATATTGAAGAAGGATCAGCCGAGTGGTTCTTGTGGGAGAACAACTCCATTTGGCTCACTAACTTCACACACCATCAGGCTTCCAAGCAGCTCTCAAGGAAACTCAGTTTTCACACTCTATGCTTAGTGCTCTATGTGTGCCTAGGACTGAAATGAAGCTTAGTCAGCATCCCACACAAACGAATGCTCCACATGCGGGTTTCACATGCCACCAACTCCACATTCACAGGCAACTTCAGCGATACAGCCGTTTTCAGATAGCCCTCAATGCAAAGGCTCTAGACGCAAATATTGGTGTGAGAGCTAATTCAATCAAGGAAACACTGCATGTTGGTGAAGGGCATATTGAAGAAGGATCAGCCGAGTGGTTCTTGTGGGAGAACAACTCCATTTGGCTCACTAACTTCACACACCATCAGGCTTCCAAGCAGCTCTCAAGGAAACTCAGGTTTCACACTCTATGCTTAGTGCCCTTTGTATGGCTAGGACTGAAATGAACCTGGTAGAGCATCCCACACAAACGAATGCTCCACATGCGGGTTTCACATGCCACCAACTCCACATTCACAGGCAACTTCAGCGCCACAGCCGTTTTCAGATAGCCCTCAATGCAAAGGCTCTAGACGCAAATATTGGTGTGAGAGCTAATTCAATCAAGGAAACACTGCATGTTGGTGAAGGGCATATTGAAGAAGGATCAGTCGAGTGGTTCTTGTGGGAGAACAACTCCATTTGGCTCACTAACTTCACACACCATCAGGCTTCCAAGCAGCTCTCAAGGAAACTCAGTTTTCACACTCTATGCTTAGTGCCCTTTGAGTGCATTTTCTAGGAATGAACCTGGTAGAGCATCCCACACAAACGAATGCTCCACATGCGGGTTTCACATGCCACCAACTCCACATTCACAGGCAACTTCAGCGCCACAGCCGTTTTCAGATAGCCCTCAATGCAAAGGCTCTAGACGCAAATATTGGTGTGAGAGCTAATTCAATCAAGGAAACACTGCATGTTGGTGAAGGGCATATTGAAGAAGGATCAGCCGAGTGGTTCTTGTGGGAGAACAACTCCATTTGGCTCACTCACGTCACACACCATCAGGCTTCCAAGCAGCTCTCAAGGAAATTCAGTTTTCACACTCTATGTTTAGTGCTCTATGTGTGCCTAGGACTGAAATGAAGCTTGGTCAGCATCCCACACAAACGAATGCTCCACATGCGGGTTTCACATGCCACCAACTCCACATTCTCAGGCAACTTCAGCGCCACAGCCGTTTTCAGATAGCCCTCAATGCAAAGGCTCTAGACGCAAATATTGGTGTGAGAGCTAATTCAATCAAGGAAACACTGCATGTTGGTGAAGGGCATATTGAAGAAGGATCAGCCGAGTGGTTCTTGTGGGAGAACAACTCCATTTGGCTCACTAACTTCACACACCATCAGGCTTCCAAGCAGCTCTCAAGGAAACTCAGTTTTCACACTCTATGCTTAGTGCCCTTTGAGTGCATTATCTAGGAATGAACCTGGTAGAGCATCCCACACAAACGAATGCTCCACATGCGGGTTTCACATGCCACCAACTCCACATTCACAGGCAACTTCAGCGCCACAGCCGTTTTCAGATAGCCCTCAATGCAAAGGCTCTAGACGCAAATATTGGTGTGAGAGCTAATTCAATCAAGGAAACACTGCATGTTGGTGAAGGGCATATTGAAGAAGGATCAGCCGAGTGGTTCTTGTGGGAGAACAACTCCATTTGGCTCACTAACGTCACACACCATCAGGCTTCCAAGCAGCTCTCAAGGAAACTCAGTTTTCACACTCTATGCTTAGTGCCCTTTGAGTGCATTATCTAGGAATGAACCTGGTAGAGCATCCCACACAAACGAATGTTCCACATGCAGGTTTCACATGCCACCAACTCCACATTCACAGGCAACTTCAGTGCCACAGCCGTTTTCAGATAGCCCTCAATGCAAAGGCTCTAGACGCAAATATTGGTGTGAGAGCTAATTCAATCAAGGAAACACTGCATGTTGGTGAAGGGCATTTTGAAGAAGGATCGGTCGAGTGGTTCTTGTGGGAGAACAACTCCATTTGGCTCACTAACTTCACACACCATCAGGCTTCCAAGCAGCTCTCAAGGAAACTCAGTTTTCACACTCTATGCTTAGTGCCCTTTGAGTGCATTATCTAGGAATGAACCTGGTAGAGCATCCCACACCAACGAATGCTCCACATGCGAGTTTCACATGCCACCAACTCCACATTCACAGGCAACTTCAGCGCCACAGCCATTTTCAGATAGTCCTCAATGCAAAGGCTCTAGACGCAAATATTGGTGTGAGAGCTAATTCAATCAAGGAAACACTGCATGTTGGTGAAGGGCATATTGAAGAAGGATCAGCCGAGTGGTTCTTGTGGGAGAACAACTGCATTTGGCTCACTAACTTCACACCATCAGGCTTCCAAGCAGCTCTCAAGGAAACTCAGTTTTCACACTCTATGCTTAGTGCTCTATGTGTGCCTAGGACTGAAATGAAGCTTGGTCAGCATCCCACACAAACGAATGCTCCACATGCGGGTTTCACATGCCACCAACTCCACATTCTCAGGCAACTTCAGCGCCACAGCCGTTTTCAGATAGCCCTCAATGCAAAGGCTCTAGACGCAAATATTGGTGTGAGAGCTAATTCAATCAAGGAAACACTGCATGTTGGTGAAGGGCATATTGAAGAAGGATCAGCTGAGTGGTTCTTGTGGGAGAACAACTCCATTTGGCTCACTAACTTCACACACCATCAGGCTTCCAAGCAGCTCTCAAGGAAACTCAATTTTCACACTCTATGCTTAGTGCCCTTTGAGTGCATTATCTAGGAATGAACCTGGTAGAGCATCCCACACAAACGAATGCTCCACATGCGGGTTTCACATGCCACCAACTCCACATTCACAGGCAACTTCAGCGCCACAGCCGTTTTCAGATAGCCCTCAATGCAAAGGCTCTAGACGCAAATATTGGTGTGAGAGCTAATTCAATCAAGGAAACACTGCATGTTGGTGAAGAGCATATTGAAGAAGGATCAGCCGAGTGGTTCTTGTGTTAGAACAACTCCATTTGGCTCACTAACTTCACACACCATCAGGCTTCCAAGCAGCTCTCAAGGAAACTCAGTTTTCACGCTCTATGCTTAGTGCCCTTTGTATGGCTAGGACTGAAATGAACCTGGTAGAGCATCCCACACAAACGAATGCTCCACATGCGGGTTTCACATGCCACCAACTCCACATTCACAGGCAACTTCAGCGCCACAGCCGTTTTCAGATAGCCCTCAATGCAAAGGCTCTAGACGCAAATATTGGTGTGAGAGCTAATTCAATCAAGGAAACACTGCATGTTGGTGAAGGGCATATTGAAGAAGGATCAGTCGAGTGGTTCTTGTGGGAGAACAACTCCATTTGGCTCACTAACTTCACACACCATCAGGCTTCCAAGCAGCTCTCAAGGAAACTCAGTTTTCACACTCTATGCTTAGTGCCCTTTGAGTGCCTAGGACTGAAATGAACCTGGTAGAGCATCCCACACAAACGAATGCTCCACATGCGGGTTTCACATGCCACCAACTCCACATTCACAGGCAACTTCAGCGCCACAGCCGTTTTCAGATAGCCCTCAATGCAAAGGCTCTAGACGCAAATATTGGTGTGAGAGCTAATTCAATCAAGGAAACACTGCATGTTGGTGAAGGGCATATTGAAGAAGGATCAGCCAAGTGGTTCTTGTGGGAGAACAACTCCATTTGGCTCACTAACGTCACACACCATCAGGCTTCCAAGCAGCTCTCAAGGAAACTCAGTTTTCACACTCTATGTTTAGTGCCCTTTGAATGCATTATCTAGGAATGAACCTGGTAGAGCATCCCACACAAACGAATGTTCCACATGCGGGTTTCACATGCCACCAACTCCACATTCACAGGCAACTTCAGCGCCACAGCCGTTTTCAGATAGCCCTCAATGCAAAGGCTCTAGACGCAAATATTGGTGTGAGAGCTAATTCAATCAAGGAAACACTGCATGTTGGTGAAGGGCATATTGAAGAAGGATCAGCCGAGTGGTTCTTGTGGGAGAACAACTCCATTTGGCTCACTACACACACCATCAGGCTTCCAAGCAGCTCTCAAGGAAACTCAGTTTTCACACTCTATGCTTAGTGCCCTTTGAGTGCCTAGGACTGAAATGAAGCTTGGAGAGCATCCCACACAAACGAATGCTCCACATGCGGGTTTCACATGCCACCAACTCCACATTCACAGGCAACTTCAGCGCCACAGCCGTTTTCAGATAGCCCTCAATGCAAAGGCTCTAGACGCAAATATTGGTGTGAGAGCTAATTCAATCAAGGAAACACTGCATGTTGGTGAAGGGCATATTGAAGAAGGATCAGCCGAGTGGTTCTTGTGGGAGAACAACTCCATTTGGCTCACTAACTTCACACACCATCAGGCTTCCAAGCAGCTCTCAAGGAAACTCAATTTTCACACTCTATGCTTAGTGCCCTTTGAGTGCATTATCTAGGAATGAACCTGGTAGAGCATCCCACACAAACGAATGCTCCACATGCGGCTTTCACATGCCACCAACTCCACATTCACAGGCAACTTCAGCGCCACAGCCGTTTTCAGATAGCCCTCAATGCAAAGGCTCTAGACGCAAATATTGGTGTGAGAGCTAATTCAATCAAGAAAACACTGCATGTTGGTGAAGAGCATATTGAAGAAGGATCAGCCGAGTGGTTCTTGTGGGAGAACAACTCCATTTGGCTCACTAACTTCACACAACATCAGGCTTCCAAGCAGCTCTCAAGGAAACTCAGTTTTCACACTCTATGCTTAGTGCTCTATGTGTGCCTAGGACTGAAATGAAGCTTAGTCAGCATCCCACACAAACGAATGCTCCACATGCGGGTTTCACATGCCACCAACTCCACATTCACAGGCAACTTCAGCGCCACAGCCGTTTTCAGATAGCCCTCAATGCAAAGGCTCTAGACGCAAATATTGGTGTGAGAGCTAATTCAATCAAGGAAACACTGCATGTTGGTGAAGGGCATATTGAAGAAGGATCAGCCGAGTGGTTCTTGTGGGAGAACAACTCCATTTGGCTCACTAACTTCACACACCATCAGGCTTCCAAGCAGCTCTCAAGGAAACTCAGTTTTCACACTCTATGCTTAGTGCCCTTTGAGTGCCTAGGACTGAAATGAAGCTTGGAGAGCATCCCACACAAACGAATGCTCCACATGCGGGTTTCACATGCCACCAACTCCACATTCACAGGCAACTTCAGCGCCACAGCCGTTTTCAGATAGCCCTCAATGCAAAGGCTCTAGACGCAAATATTGGTGTGAGAGCTAATTCAATCAAGGAAACACTGCATGTTGGTGAAGGGCATATTGAAGAAGGATCAGCCGAGTGGTTCTTGTGGGAGAACAACTCCATTTGGCTCACTAACTTCACACACCATCAGGCTTCCAAGCAGCTCTCAAGGAAACTCAATTTTCACACTCTATGCTTAGTGCCCTTTGAGTGCATTATCTAGGAATGAACCTGGTAGAGCATCCCACACAAACGAATGCTCCACATGCGGGTTTCACATGCCACCAACTCCACATTCACAGGCAACTTCAGCGCCACAGCCGTTTTCAGATAGCCCTCAATGCAAAGGCTCTAGACGCAAATATTGGTGTGAGAGCTAATTCAATCAAGAAAACACTGCATGTTGGTGAAGAGCATATTGAAGAAGGATCAGCCGAGTGGTTCTTGTGGGAGAACAACTCCATTTGGCTCACTAACTTCACACACCATCAGGCTTCCAAGCAGCTCTCAAGGAAACTCAGTTTTCACACTCTATGCTTAGTGCTCTATGTGTGCCTAGGACTGAAATGAAGCTTAGTCAGCATCCCACACAAACGAATGCTCCACATGCGGCTTTCACATGCCACCAACTCCACATTCACAGGCAACTTCAGCGCCACAGCCGTTTTCAGATAGCCCTCAATGCAAAGGCTCTAGACGCAAATATTGGTGTGAGAGCTAATTCAATCAAGGAAACACTGCATGTTGGTGAAGGGCATATTGAAGAAGGATCAGCCGAGTGGTTCTTGTGGGAGAACAACTCCATTTGGCTCACTAACTTCACACACCATCAGGCTTCCAAGCAGCTCTCTAGGAAACTCAGTTTTCACACTCTATGCTTAGTGCCCTTTGAGTGCCTAGGACTGAAATGAAGCTTGGAGAGCATCCCACACAAACGAATGCTCCACATGCGGGTTTCACATGCCACCAACTCCACATTCACAGGCAACTTCAGCGCCACAGCCGTTTTCAGATAGCCCTCAATGCAAAGGCTCTAGACGCAAATATTGGTGTGAGAGCTAATTCAATCAAGGAAACACTGCATGTTGGTGAAGGGCATATTGAAGAAGGATCAGCCGAGTGGTTCTTGTGGGAGAACAACTCCATTTGGCTCACTAACTTCACACACCATCAGGCTTCCAAGCAGCTCTCAAGGAAACTCAGTTTTCACACTCTATGCTTAGTGCTCTATGTGTGCCTAGGACTGAAATGAAGCTTGGTCAGCATCCCAAACAAACGAATGCTCCACATGCGGGTTTCACATGCCACCAACTCCACATTCACAGGCAACTTCAGCGCCACAGCCGTTTTCAGATAGCCCTCAATGCAAAGGCTCTAGACGCAAATATTGGTGTGAGAGCTAATTCAATCAAGGAAACACTGCATGTTGGTGAAGGGCATATTGAAGAAGGATCAGCCGAGTGGTTCTTGTGGGAGAACAACTCCATTTGGCTCACTAACTTCACACACCATCAGGCTTCCAAGCAGCTCTCAAGGAAACTCAGGTTTCACACTCTATGCTTAGTGCCCTTTGTATGGCTAGGACTGAAATGAACCTGGTAGAGCATCCCACACAAACGAATGCTCCACATGCGGGTTTCACATGCCACCAACTCCACATTCACAGGCAACTTCAGCGCCACAGCCGTTTTCAGATAGCCCTCAATGCAAAGGCTCTAGACGCAAATATTGGTGTGAGAGCTAATTCAATCAAGGAAACACTGCATGTTGGTGAAGGGCATATTGAAGAAGGATCAGTCGAGTGGTTCTTGTGGGAGAACAACTCCATTTGGCTCACTAACTTCACACACCATCAGGCTTCCAAGCAGCTCTCAAGGAAACTCAGTTTTCACACTCTATGCTTAGTGCCCTTTGAGTGCATTATCTGGGAATGAACCTGGTAGAGCATCCCACACAAACGAATGCTCCACATGCGGGTTTCACATGCCACCAACTCCACATTCACAGGCAACTTCAGCGCCACAGCCGTTTTCAGATAGCCCTCAATGCAAAGGCTCTAGACGCAAATATTGGTGTGAGAGCTAATTCAATCAAGGAAACACTGCATGTTGGTGAAGGGCATATTGAAGAAGGATCAGCCGAGTGGTTCTTGTGGGAGAACAACTCCATTTGGCTCACTAACTTCACACACCATCAGGCTTCCAAGCAGCTCTCAAGGAAACTCAGTTTTCACACTCTATGCTTAGTGCCCTTTAAATGCATTATCTAGGAATGAACCTGGTAGAGCATCCCACACAAACGAATGTTCCACATGCGGGTTTCACATGCCACCAACTCCACATTCACAGGCAACTTCAGCGCCACAGCCGTTTTCAGATAGCCCTCAATGCAAAGGCTCTAGACGCAAATATTGGTGTGAGAGCTAATTCAATCAAGGAAACACTGCATGTTGGTGAAGGGCATATTGAAGAAGGATCAGCCGAGTGGTTCTTGTGGGAGAACAACTCCATTTGGCTCACTAACTTCACACACCATCAGGCTTCCAAGCAGCTCTCAAGGAAACTCAGTTTTCACACTCTATGCTTAGTGCCCTTTGAGTGCCTAGGACTGAAATGAAGCTTGGAGAGCATCCCACACAAACGAATGCTCCACATGCGGGTTTCACATGCCACCAACTCCACATTCACAGGCAACTTCAGCGCCACAGCCGTTTTCAGATAGCCCTCAATGCAAAGGCTCTAGACGCAAATATTGGTGTGAGAGCTAATTCAATCAAGGAAACACTGCATGTTGGTGAAGGGCATTTTGAAGAAGGATCGGTCGAGTGGTTCTTGTGGGAGAACAACGCCTTTTGGCTCACTAACTTCACACACCATCAGGCTTCCAAGCAGCTCTCAAGGATACTCAGTTTTCACACTCTATGCTTAGTGCCCTTTGAGTGCATTATCTAGGAATGAACCTGGTAGAGCATCCCACACAAACGAATGTTCCACATGCGAGTTTCACATGCCACCAACTCCACATTCACAGGCAACTTCAGCGCCACAGCCGTTTTCAGATAGTCCTCAATGCAAAGGCTCTAGACGCAAATATTGGTGTGAGAGCTAATTCAATCAAGGAAACACTGCATCTTGCAGAAGGGCATATTGAAGAAGGATCAGCCGAGTGGTTCTTGTGGGAGAACAACTCCATTTGGCTCACTAACTTCACACACCATCAGGCTTCCAAGCAGCTCTCAAGGAAACTCAGTTTTCACACTCTATGCTTAGTGCCCTTTGAGTGCATTATCTAGGAATGAACCTGGTAGAGCATCCCACAAAAACGAATGCTCCACATGCGGGTTTCACATGCCACCAACTCCACATTCTCAGGCAACTTCAGCGCCACAGCCGTTTTCAGATAGCCCTCAATGCAAAGGCTCTAGACGCAAATATTGGTGTGAGAGCTAATTCAATCAAGGAAACACTGCATGTTGGTGAAGGGCATATTGAAGAAGGATCAGCCGAGTGGTTCTTGTGGGAGAACAACTCCATTTGGCTCACTAACGTCACACACCATCAGGCTTCCAAGCAGCTCTCAAGGAAACTCAGTTTTCACACTCTATGTTTAGTGCCCTTTGAATGCATTATCTAGGAATGAACCTGGTAGAGCATCCCACACAAACGAATGCTCCACATGCGGGTTTCACATGCCACCAACTCCACATTCACAGGCAACTTCAGCGCCACAGCCGTTTTCAGATAGCCCTCAATGCAAAGGCTCTAGACGCAAATATTGGTGTGAGAGCTAATTCAATCAAGGAAACACTGCATGTTGGTGAAGGGCATATTGAAGAAGGATCAGCCGAGTGGTTCTTGTGGGAGAACAACTCCATTTGGCTCACTAACTTCACACACCATCAGGCTTCCAAGCAGCTCTCAAGGAAACTCAGTTTTCACACTCTATGCTTAGTGCCCTTTGAGTGCATTATCTAGGAATGAACCTGGTAGAGCATCCCACACAAACGAATGCTCCACATGCGGGTTTCACATGCCACCAACTCCACATTCACAGGCAACTTCAGCGCCACAGCCGTTTTCAGATAGCCCTCAATGCAAAGGCTCTAGACGCAAATATTGGTGTGAGAGCTAATTCAATCAAGGAAACACTGCATGTTGGTGAAGGGCATTTTGAAGAAGGATCGGTCGAGTGGTTCTTGTGGGAGAACAACTCCATTTGGCTCACTACACACACCATCAGGCTTCCAAGCAGCTCTCAAGGAAACTCAGTTTTCACACTCTATGCTTAGTGCCCTTTGAGTGCATTATCTAGGAATGAACCTGGTAGAGCATCCCACACAAACGAATGCTCCACATGCGGGTTTCACATGCCACCAACTCCACATTCACAGGCAACTTCAGCGCCACAGCCGTTTTCAGATAGCCCTCAATGCAAAGGCTCTAGACGCAAATATTGGTGTGAGAGCTAATTCAATCAAGGAAACACTGCATGTTGGTGAAGGGCATATTGAAGAAGGATCAGCCGAGTGGTTCTTGTGGGAGAACAACTCCATTTGGTTCACTAACTTCACACACCATCAGGCTTCCAAGCAGCTCTCAAGGAAACTCAGTTTTCACACTCTATGCTTAGTGCCCTTTGAGTGCATTATCTAGGAATGAACCTGGTAGAGCATCCCACACAAACGAATGCTCCACATGCGGGTTTCACATGCCACCAACTCCACATTCACAGGCAACTTCAGCGCCACAGCCGTTTTCAGATAGCCCTCAATGCAAAGGCTCTAGACGCAAATATTGGTGTGAGAGCTAATTCAATCAAGGAAACACTGCATGTTGGTGAAGGGCATATTGAAGAAGGATCAGCCGAGTGGTTCTTGTGGGAGAACAACTCCATTTGGCTCACTAACTTCACACACCATCAGGCTTCCAAGCAGCTCTCAAGGAAACTCAGTTTTCACACTCTATGTTAGTGCTCTATGTGTGCCTAGGACTGAAATGAAGCTTGGTAAGCATCCCACACAAACGAATGCTCCACATGCGGGTTTCACATGCCACCAACTCCACATTCTCAGGCAACTTCAGCGCCACAGCCGTTTTCAGATAGCCCTCAATGCAAAGGCTCTAGACGCAAATATTGGTGTGAGAGCTAATTCAATCAAGGAAACACTGCATGTTGGTGAAGGGCATATTGAAGAAGGATCAGCCGAGTGGTTCTTGTGGGAGAACAACTCCATTTGGCTCACTAACTTCACACACCATCAGGCTTCCAAGCAGCTCTCAAGGAAACTCAGTTTTCACACTCTATGCTTAGTGCCCTTTGTATGGCTAGGACTGAAATGAACCTGGTAGAGCATCCCACACAAACGAATGTTCCACATGCGGGTTTCACATGCCACCAACTCCACATTCACAGGCAACTTCAGCGCCACAGCCGTTTTCAGATAGCCCTCAATGCAAAGGCTCTAGACGCAAATATTGGTGTGAGAGCTAATTCAATCAAGGAAACACTGCATGTTGGTGAAGGGCATATTGAAGAAGGATCAGCCGAGTGGTTCTTGTGGGAGAACAACTCCATTTGGCTCACTCACGTCACACACCATCAGGCTTCCAAGCAGCTCTCAAGGAAACTCAGTTTTCACACTCTATGTTTAGTGCCCTTTGAATGCATTATCTAGGAATGAACCTGGTAGAGCATCCCACACAAACGAATGTTCCACATGCGGGTTTCACATGCCACCAACTCCACATTCACAGGCAACTTCAGCGCCACAGCCGTTTTCAGATAGCCCTCAATGCAAAGGCTCTAGACGCAAATATTGGTGTGAGAGCTAATTCAATCAAGGAAACACTGCATTTTGGTGAAGGGCATATTGAAGAAGGATCAGCCGAGTGGTTCTTGTGGGAGAACAACTCCATTTGGGCTCACTAACGTCACACACCATCAGGCTTCCAAGCAGCTCTCAAGGAAACTCAGTTTTCACACTCTATGCTTAGTGCCCTTTGAGTGCCTAGGACTGAAATGAAGCTTGGAGAGCATCCCACACAAACGAATGCTCCACATGCGGGTTTCACATGCCACCAACTCCACATTCACAGGCAAATTCAGCGCCACAGCCGTTTTCAGATAGCCCTCAATGCAAAGGCTCTAGACGCAAATATTGGTGTGAGAGCTAATTCAATCCAGGAAACACTGCATGTTGGTGAAGGGCATATTGAAGAAGGATCAGCCGAGTGGTTCTTGTGGGAGAACAACTCCATTTGGCTCACTAACTTCACACACCATCAGGCTTCCAAGCAGCTCTCAAGGAAACTCAGTTTTCACACTCTATGCTTAGTGCCCTTTGAGTGCATTATCTAGGAATGAACCTGGTAGAGCATCCCACACAAACGAATGCTCCACATGCGGGTTTCACATGCCACCAACTCCACATTCACAGGCAACTTCAGCGCCACAGCCGTTTTCAGATAGCCCTCAATGCAAAGGCTCTAGACGCAAATATTGGTGTGAGAGCTAATTCAATCAAGAAAACACTGCATGTTGGTGAAGAGCATATTGAAGAAGGATCAGCCGAGTGGTTCTTGTGGGAGAACAACTCCATTTGGCTCACTAACTTCACACACCATCAGGCTTCCAAGCAGCTCTCAAGGAAACTCAGTTTTCACACTCTATGCTTAGTGCCCTTTGAGTGCCTAGGACTGAAATGAAGCTTGGAGAGCATCCCACACAAACGAATGCTCCACATGCGGGTTTCACATGCCACCAACTCCACATTCACAGGCAACTTCAGCGCCACAGCCGTTTTCAGATAGCCCTCAATGCAAAGGCTCTAGACGCAAATATTGGTGTGAGAGCTAATTCAATCAAGGAAACACTGCATGTTGGTGAAGGGCATATTGAAGAAGGATCAGCCGAGTGGTTCTTGTGGGAGAACAACTCCATTTGGCTCACTAACTTCACACACCATCAGGCTTCCAAGCAGCTCTCAAGGAAACTCAGTTTTCACACTCTATGCTTAGTGCTCTATGTGTGCCTAGGACTGAAATGAAGCTTGGTCAGCATCCCACACAAACGAATGCTCCACTTGCGGGTTGCACATGCCACCAACTCCACATTCTCAGGCAACTTCAGCGCCACAGCCGTTTTCAGATAGCCCTCAATGCAAAGGCTCTAGACGCAAATATTGGTGTGAGAGCTAATTCAATCAAGGAAACACTGCATGTTGGTGAAGGGCATATTGAAGAAGGATCAGCCGAGTGGTTCTTGTGGGAGAACAACTCCATTTGGCTCACTAACTTCACACACCATCAGGCTTCCAAGCAGCTCTCAAGGAAACTCATTTTTCACACTCTATGCTTAGTGCCCTTTGAGTGCCTAGGACTGAAATGAACCTGGTAGAGCATCCCACACAAACGAATGCTCCACATGCGGGTTTCACATGCCACCAACTCCACATTCACAGGCAACTTCAGCGCCACAGCCGTTTTCAGATAGCCCTCAATGCAAAGGCTCTAGACGCAAATATTGGTGTGAGAGCTAATTCAATCAAGGAAACACTGCATGTTGGTGAAGGGCATATTGAAGAAGGACCAGCCGAGTGGTTCTTGTGGGAGAACAACTCCATTTGGCTCACTAACGTCACACACCATCAGGCTTCCAAGCAGCTCTCAAGGAAACTCAGTTTTCACACTCTATGTTTAGTGCCCTTTGAATGCATTTTCTAGGAATGAACCTGGTAGAGCATCCCACACAAACGAATGTTCCACATGCGGGTTTCACATGCCACCAACTCCACATTCACAGGCAAATTCAGCGCCACAGCCGTTTTCAGATAGCCCTCAATGCAAAGGCTCTAGACGCAAATATTGGTGTGAGAACTAATTCAATCAAGGAAACACTGCATGTTGGTGAAGGGCATATTGAAGAAGGATCAGCCGAGTGGTTCTTGTGGGAGAACAACTCCATTTGGCTCACTAACTTCACACACCATCAGGCTTCCAAGCAGCTCTCAAGGAAACTCAATTTTCACACTCTATGCTTAGTGCCCTTTGAGTGCATTATCTAGGAATGAACCTGGTAGAGCATCCAACACAAACGAATGCTCCACATGCGGGTTTCACATGCCACCAACTCCACATTCACAGGCAACTTCAGCGCCACAGCCGTTTTCAGATAGCCCTCAATGCAAAGGCTCTAGACGCAAATATTGGTGTGAGAGCTAATTCAAACAAGAAAACACTGCATGTTGGTGAAGAGCATATTGAAGAAGGATCAGCCGAGTGGTTCTTGTGGGAGAACAACTCCATTTGGCTCACTAACTTCACACACCATCAGGCTTCCAAGCAGCTCTCGAGGAAACTCAGTTTTCACACTCTATGCTTAGTGCTCTATGTGTGCCTAGGACTGAAATGAAGCTTAGTCAGCATCCCACACAAACGAATGCTCCACATGCGGGTTTCACATGCCACCAACTCCACATTCACAGGCAACTTCAGCGCCACAGCCATTTTCAGATAGCCCTCAATGCAAAGGCTCTAGACGCAAATATTGGTGTGAGAGCTAATTCAATCAAGGAAACACTGCATGTTGGTGAAGGGCATATTGAAGAAGGATCAGCCGAGTGGTTCTTGTGGGAGAACAACTCCATTTGGCTCACTAACTTCACACACCATCAGGCTTCCAAGCAGCTCTCAAGGAAACTCAGGTTTCACACTCTATGCTTAGTGCCCTTTGTATGGCTAGGACTGAAATGAACCTGGTAGAGCATCCCACACAAACGAATGCTCCACATGCGGGTTTCACATGCCACCAACTCCACATTCACAGGCAACTTCAGCGCCACAGCCGTTTTCAGATAGCCCTCAATGCAAAGGCTCTAGACGCAAATATTGGTGTGAGAGCTAATTCAATCAAGGGAACACTGCATGTTGGTGAAGGGCATATTGAAGAAGGATCAGTCGAGTGGTTCTTGTGGGAGAACAACTCCATTTGGCTCACTAACTTCACACACCATCAGGCTTCCAAGCAGCTCTCAAGGAAACTCAGTTTTCACACTCTATGCTTAGTGCCCTTTGAGTGCATTATCTAGGAATGAACCTGGTAGAGCATCCCACACAAACGAATGCTCCACATGCGGGTTTCACATGCCACCAACTCCACATTCACAGGCAACTTCAGCGCCACAGCCGTTTTCAGATAGCCCTCAATGCAAAGGCTCTAGACGCAAATATTGGTGTGAGAGCTAATTCAATCAAGGAAACACTGCATGTTGGTGAAGGGCATATTGAAGAAGGATCAGCCGAGTGGTTCTTGTGGGAGAACAACTCCATTTGGCTCACTAACGTCACACACCATCAGGCTTCCAAGCAGCTCTCAAGGAAACTCAGTTTTCACACTCTATGTTTAGTGCCCTTTGAATGCATTATCTAGGAATGAACCTGGTAGAGCATCCCACACAAACGAATGTTCCACATGCGGGTTTCACATGCCACCAACTCCACATTCACAGGCAACTTCAGCGCCACAGCCGTTTTCAGATAGCCCTCAATGCAAAGGCTCTAGACGCAAATATTGGTGTGAGAGCTAATTCAATCAAGGAAACACTGCATGTTGGTGAAGGGCATATTGAAGAAGGATCAGCCAAGTGGTTCTTGTGGGAGAACAACTCCATTTGGCTCACTAACTTCACACACCATCAGGCTTCCAAGCAGCTCTCAAGGAAACTCAGTTTTCACACTCTATGCTTAGTGCCCTTTGAGTGCCTAGGACTGAAATGAAGCTTGGAGAACATCCCACACAAACGAATGCTCCACATGCGGGTTTCACATGCCACCAACTCCACATTCACAGGCAACTTCAGCGCCACAGCCGTTTTCAGATAGCCCTCAATGCAAAGGCTCTAGACGCAAATATTGGTGTGAGAGCTAATTCAATCAAGGAAACACTGCATGTTGGTGAAGGGCATATTGAAGAAGGATCAGCCGAGTGGTTCTTGTGGGAGAACAACTCCATTTGGCTCACTAACTTCACACACCATCAGGCTTCCAAGCACCTCTCAAGGAAACTCAGTTTTCACACTCTATGCTTAGTGCTCTATGTGTGCCTAGGACTGAAATGAAGCTTGGTCAGCATCCCACACAAACGAATGCTCCACATGCGGGTTTCACATGCCACCAACTCCACATTCTCAGGCAACTTCAGCGCCACAGCCGTTTTCAGATAGCCCTCAATGCAAAGGCTCTAGACGCAAATATTGGTGTGAGAGCTAATTCAATCAAGGAAACACTGCATGTTGGTGAAGGGCATATTGAAGAAGGATCAGCCGAGTGGTTCTTGTGGGAGAACAACTCCATTTGGCTCACTAACTTCACACACCATCAGGCTTCCAAGCAGCTCTCAAGGAAACTCAGGTTTCACACTCTATGCTTAGTGCCCTTTGTATGGCTCGGACTGAAATGAACCTGGTAGAGCATCCCACACAAACGAATGCTCCACATGCGGGTTTCACATGCCACCAACTCCACATTCACAGGCAACTTCAGCGCCACAGCCGTTTTCAGATAGCCCTCAATGCAAAGGCTCTAGACGCAAATATTGGTGTGAGAGCTAATTCAATCAAGGAAACACTGCATGTTGGTGAAGGGCATATTGAAGAAGGATCAGCCGAGTGGTTCTTGTGGGAGAACAACTCCATTTGGCTCACTAACTTCACACACCATCAGGCTTCCAAGCAGCTCTCAAGGAAACTCAGTTTTCACACTCTGTGCTTAGTGCCCTTTGAGTGCATTATCTAGGAATGAACCTGGTAGAGCATCCCACACAAACGAATGCTCCACATGCGGGTTTCACATGCCACCAACTCCACATTCACAGGCAACTTCAGCGCCACAGCCGTTTTCAGATAGCCCTCAATGCAAAGGCTCTAGATGAAAATATTGGTGTGAGAGCTAATTCAATCAAGGAAACACTGCATGTTGGTGAAGGGCATATTGAAGAAGGATCAGCCGAGTGGTTCTTGTGGGAGAACAACTCCATTTGGCTCACTAACTTCACACACCATCAGGCTTCCAAGCAGCTCTCAAGGAAACTCAGTTTTCACACTCTATGCTTAGTGCCCTTTGAATGCATTATCTAGGAATGAACCTGGTAGAGCATCCCACACAAACGAATGTTCCACATGCGGGTTTCACATGCCACCAACTCCACATTCACAGGCAACTTCAGCGCCACAGCCGTTTTCAGATAGCCCTCAATGCAAAGGCTCTAGACGCAAATATTGGTGTGAGAGCTAATTCAATCAAGGAAACACTGCATGTTGGTGAAGGGCATATTGAAGAAGGATCAGCCGAGTGGTTCTTGTGGGAGAACAACTCCATTTGGCTCACTACACACACCATCAGGCTTCCAAGCAGCTCTCAAGGAAACTCAGTTTTCACACTCTATGCTTAGTGCCCTTTGAGTGCCTAGGACTGAAATGAAGCTTGGAGAGCATCCCACACAAACGAATGCTCCACATGCGGGTTTCACATGCCACCAACTCCACATTCACAGGCAACTTCAGCGCCACAGCCGTTTTCAGATAGCCCTCAATGCAAAGGCTCTAGACGCAAATATTGGTGTGAGAGCTAATTCAATCAAGGAAACACTGCATGTTGGTGAAGGGCATATTGAAGAAGGATCAGCCGAGTGGTTCTTGTGGGAGAACAACTCCATTTGGCTCACTAACTTCACACACCATCAGGCTTCCAAGCAGCTCTCAAGGAAACTCAGTTTTCACACTCTATGCTTAGTGCCCTTTGAGTGCATTATCTAGGAATGAACCTGGTAGAGCATCCCACACAAACGAATGCTCCACATGCGGGTTTCACATGCCACCAACTCCACATTCACAGGCAACTTCAGCGCCACAGCCGTTTTCAGATAGCCCTCAATGCAAAGGCTCTAGACGCAAATATTGGTGTGAGAGCTAATTCAATCAAGGAAACACTGCATGTTGGTGAAGGGCATATTGAAGAAGGATCAGCCGAGTGGTTCTTGTGGGAGAACAACTCCATTTGGCTCACTAACGTCACACACCATCAGGCTTCCAAGCAGCTCTCAAGGAAACTCAGTTTTCACACTCTATGTTTAGTGCCCTTTGAATGCATTATCTAGGAATGAACCTGGTAGAGCATCCCACACAAACGAATGTTCCACATGCGGGTTTCACATGCCACCAACTCCACATTCACAGGCAACTTCAGCGCCACAGCCGTTTTCAGATAGCCCTCAATGCAAAGGCTCTAGACGCAAATATTGGTGTGAGAGCTAATTCAATCAAGGAAACACTGCATGTTGGTGAAGGGCATATTGAAGAAGGATCAGCCAAGTGGTTCTTGTGGGAGAACAACTCCATTTGGCTCACTAACTTCACACACCATCAGGCTTCCAAGCAGCTCTCAAGGAAACTCAGTTTTCACACTCTATGCTTAGTGCCCTTTGAGTGCCTAGGACTGAAATGAAGCTTGGAGAACATCCCACACAAACGAATGCTCCACATGCGGGTTTCACATGCCACCAACTCCACATTCACAGGCAACTTCAGCGCCACAGCCGTTTTCAGATAGCCCTCAATGCAAAGGCTCTAGACGCAAATATTGGTGTGAGAGCTAATTCAATCAAGGAAACACTGCATGTTGGTGAAGGGCATATTGAAGAAGGATCAGCCGAGTGGTTCTTGTGGGAGAACAACTCCATTTGGCTCACTAACTTCACACACCATCAGGCTTCCAAGCACCTCTCAAGGAAACTCAGTTTTCACACTCTATGCTTAGTGCTCTATGTGTGCCTAGGACTGAAATGAAGCTTGGTCAGCATCCCACACAAACGAATGCTCCACATGCGGGTTTCACATGCCACCAACTCCACATTCTCAGGCAACTTCAGCGCCACAGCCGTTTTCAGATAGCCCTCAATGCAAAGGCTCTAGACGCAAATATTGGTGTGAGAGCTAATTCAATCAAGGAAACACTGCATGTTGGTGAAGGGCATATTGAAGAAGGATCAGCCGAGTGGTTCTTGTGGGAGAACAACTCCATTTGGCTCACTAACTTCACACACCATCAGGCTTCCAAGCAGCTCTCAAGGAAACTCAGGTTTCACACTCTATGCTTAGTGCCCTTTGTATGGCTCGGACTGAAATGAACCTGGTAGAGCATCCCACACAAACGAATGCTCCACATGCGGGTTTCACATGCCACCAACTCCACATTCACAGGCAACTTCAGCGCCACAGCCGTTTTCAGATAGCCCTCAATGCAAAGGCTCTAGACGCAAATATTGGTGTGAGAGCTAATTCAATCAAGGAAACACTGCATGTTGGTGAAGGGCATATTGAAGAAGGATCAGCCGAGTGGTTCTTGTGGGAGAACAACTCCATTTGGCTCACTAACTTCACACACCATCAGGCTTCCAAGCAGCTCTCAAGGAAACTCAGTTTTCACACTCTGTGCTTAGTGCCCTTTGAGTGCATTATCTAGGAATGAACCTGGTAGAGCATCCCACACAAACGAATGCTCCACATGCGGGTTTCACATGCCACCAACTCCACATTCACAGGCAACTTCAGCGCCACAGCCGTTTTCAGATAGCCCTCAATGCAAAGGCTCTAGATGAAAATATTGGTGTGAGAGCTAATTCAATCAAGGAAACACTGCATGTTGGTGAAGGGCATATTGAAGAAGGATCAGCCGAGTGGTTCTTGTGGGAGAACAACTCCATTTGGCTCACTAACTTCACACACCATCAGGCTTCCAAGCAGCTCTCAAGGAAACTCAGTTTTCACACTCTATGCTTAGTGCCCTTTGAATGCATTATCTAGGAATGAACCTGGTAGAGCATCCCACACAAACGAATGTTCCACATGCGGGTTTCACATGCCACCAACTCCACATTCACAGGCAACTTCAGCGCCACAGCCGTTTTCAGATAGCCCTCAATGCAAAGGCTCTAGACGCAAATATTGGTGTGAGAGCTAATTCAATCAAGGAAACACTGCATGTTGGTGAAGGGCATATTGAAGAAGGATCAGCCGAGTGGTTCTTGTGGGAGAACAACTCCATTTGGCTCACTACACACACCATCAGGCTTCCAAGCAGCTCTCAAGGAAACTCAGTTTTCACACTCTATGCTTAGTGCCCTTTGAGTGCCTAGGACTGAAATGAAGCTTGGAGAGCATCCCACACAAACGAATGCTCCACATGCGGGTTTCACATGCCACCAACTCCACATTCACAGGCAACTTCAGCGCCACAGCCGTTTTCAGATAGCCCTCAATGCAAAGGCTCTAGACGCAAATATTGGTGTGAGAGCTAATTCAATCAAGGAAACACTGCATGTTGGTGAAGGGCATATTGAAGAAGGATCAGCCGAGTGGTTCTTGTGGGAGAACAACTCCATTTGGCTCACTAACTTCACACACCATCAGGCTTCCAAGCAGCTCTCAAGGAAACTCAGTTTTCACACTCTATGCTTAGTGCCCTTTGAGTGTATTATCTAGGAATGAACCTGGTAGAGCATCCCACACAAACGAATGCTCCACATGCGGGTTTCACATGCCACCAACTCCACATTCACAGGCAACTTCAGCGATACAGCCGTTTTTAGATAGCCCTCAATGCAAAGGCTCTAGACGCAAATATTGGTGTGAGAACTAATTCAATCAAGGAAACACTGCATGTTGGTGAAGGGCATATTGAAGAAGGATCAGCCGAGTGGTTCTTGTGGGAGAACAACTCCATTTGGCTCACTAACTTCACACACCATCAGGCTTCCAAGCACCTCTCAAGGAAACTCAGTTTTCACACTCTATGCTTAGTGCCCTTTGAATGCATTATCTAGGAATGAACCTGGTAGAGCATCCCACACAAACGAATGTTCCACATGCGGGTTTCACATGCCACCAACTCCACATTCACAGGCA
This sequence comes from Ochotona princeps, assembly GCF_030435755.1. Lineage (NCBI taxonomy): Eukaryota > Metazoa > Chordata > Mammalia > Lagomorpha > Ochotonidae > Ochotona > Ochotona princeps. The sequence goes on from NW_026699470.1 coordinate 35,014, forward strand.
ACTTCAGCGCCACAGCCGTTTTCAGATAGCCCTCAATGCAAAGGCTCTAGACGCAAATATTGGTGTGAGAGCTAATTCAATCAAGGAAACACTGCATGTTGGTGAAGGGCATATTAAAGAAGGATCAGCCGAGTGGTTCTTGTGGGAGAACAACTCCATTTGGCTCACTAACTTCACACACCATCAGGCTTCCAAGCAGCTCTCACGGAAACTCAGTTTTCACACTCTATGCTTAGTGCCCTTTGAGTGTATTATCTAGGAATGAACCTGGTAGAGCATCCCACACAAACGAATGCTCCACATGCGGGTTTCACATGCCACCAACTCCACATTCACAGGCAACTTCAGCGATACAGCCGTTTTCAGATAGCCCTCAATGCAAAGGCTCTAGACGCAAATATTGGTGTGAGAGCTAATTGAAACAAGAAAACACTGCATGTTGGTGAAGAGCATATTGAAGAAGGATCAGCCGAGTGGTTCTTGTGGGAGAACAACTCCATTTGGCTCACTAACTTCACACACCATCAGGCTTCCAAGCAGCTCTCGAGGAAACTCAGTTTTCACACTCTATGCTTAGTGCTCTATGTGTGCCTAGGACTGAAATGAAACTTAGTCAGCATCCCACACAAACGAATGCTCCACATGCGGGTTTCACATGCCACCAACTCCACATTCACAGGCAACTTCAGCGCCACAGCCGTTTTCAGATAGCCCTCAATGCAAAGGCTCTAGACGCAAATATTGGTGTGAGAGCTAATTCAATCAAGGAAACACTGCATGTTGGTGAAGGGCATATTGAAGAAGGATCAGCCGAGTGGTTCTTGTGGGAGAACAACTCCATTTGGCTCACTAACTTCACACACCATCAGGCTTCCAAGCAGCTCTCAAGGAAACTCAGTTTTCACACTCTATGCTTAGTGCCCTTTGAGTGCATTATCTAGGAATGAACCTGGTAGAGCATCCCACACAAACGAATGCTCCACATGCGGGTTTCACATGCCACCAACTCCACATTCACAGGCAACTTCAGCGCCACAGCCGTTTTCAGATAGCCCTCAATGCAAAGGCTCTAGACGCAAATATTGGTGTGAGAGCTAATTCAATCAAGGAAACACTGCATGTTGGTGAAGGGCATATTGAAGAAGGATCAGCCGAGTGGTTCTTGTGGGAGAACAACTCCATTTGGCTCACTAACGTCACACACCATCAGGCTTCCAAGCAGCTCTCAAGGAAACTCAGTTTTCACACTCTATGTTTAGTGCCCTTTGAATGCATTATCTAGGAATGAACCTGGTAGAGCATCCCACACAAACGAATGTTCCACATGCGGGTTTCACATGCCACCAACTCCACATTCACAGGCAACTTCAGCGCCACAGCCGTTTTCAGATAGCCCTCAATGCAAAGGCTCTAGACGCAAATATTGGTGTGAGAGCTAATTCAATCAAGGAAACACTGCATGTTGGTGAAGGGCATATTGAAGAAGGATCAGCCAAGTGGTTCTTGTGGGAGAACAACTCCATTTGGCTCACTAACTTCACACACCATCAGGCTTCCAAGCAGCTCTCAAGGAAACTCAGTTTTCACACTCTATGCTTAGTGCCCTTTGAGTGCCTAGGACTGAAATGAAGCTTGGAGAACATCCCACACAAACGAATGCTCCACATGCGGGTTTCACATGCCACCAACTCCACATTCACAGGCAACTTCAGCGCCACAGCCGTTTTCAGATAGCCCTCAATGCAAAGGCTCTAGACGCAAATATTGGTGTGAGAGCTAATTCAATCAAGGAAACACTGCATGTTGGTGAAGGGCATATTGAAGAAGGATCAGCCGAGTGGTTCTTGTGGGAGAACAACTCCATTTGGCTCACTAACTTCACACACCATCAGGCTTCCAAGCACCTCTCAAGGAAACTCAGTTTTCACACTCTATGCTTAGTGCTCTATGTGTGCCTAGGACTGAAATGAAGCTTGGTCAGCATCCCACACAAACGAATGCTCCACATGCGGGTTTCACATGCCACCAACTCCACATTCTCAGGCAACTTCAGCGATACAGCCGTTTTCAGATAGCCCTCAATGCAAAGGCTCTAGACGCAAATATTGGTGTGAGAGCTAATTCAATCAAGGAAACACTGCATGTTGGTGAAGGGCATATTGAAGAAGGATCAGCCGAGTGGTTCTTGTGGGAGAACAACTCCATTTGGCTCACTAACTTCACACACCATCAGGCTTCCAAGCAGCTCTCAAGGAAACTCAGGTTTCACACTCTATGCTTAGTGCCCTTTGTATGGCTCGGACTGAAATGAACCTGGTAGAGCATCCCACACAAACGAATGCTCCACATGCGGGTTTCACATGCCACCAACTCCACATTCACAGGCAACTTCAGCGCCACAGCCGTTTTCAGATAGCCCTCAATGCAAAGGCTCTAGACGCAAATATTGGTGTGAGAGCTAATTCAATCAAGGAAACACTGCATGTTGGTGAAGGGCATATTGAAGAAGGATCAGTCGAGTGGTTCTTGTGGGAGAACAACTCCATTTGGCTCACTAACTTCACACACCATCAGGCTTCCAAGCAGCTCTCAAGGAAACTCAGTTTTCACACTCTGTGCTTAGTGCCCTTTGAGTGCATTATCTAGGAATGAACCTGGTAGAGCATCCCACACAAACGAATGCTCCACATGCGGGTTTCTTATGCCACCAACTCCACATTCACAGGCAACTTCAGCGCCACAGCCGTTTTCAGATAGCCCTCAATGCAAAGGCTCTAGATGAAAATATTGGTGTGAGAGCTAATTCAATCAAGGAAACACTGCATGTTGGTGAAGGGCATATTGAAGAAGGATCAGCCGAGTGGTTCTTGTGGGAGAACAACTCCATTTGGCTCACTAACTTCACACACCATCAGGCTTCCAAGCAGCTCTCAAGGAAACTCAGTTTTCACACTCTATGCTTAGTGCCCTTTGAATGCATTATCTAGGAATGAACCTGGTAGAGCATCCCACACAAACGAATGTTCCACATGCGGGTTTCACATGCCACCAACTCCACATTCACAGGCAACTTCAGCGCCACAGCCGTTTTCAGATAGCCCTCAATGCAAAGGCTCTAGACGCAAATATTGGTGTGAGAGCTAATTCAATCAAGGAAACACTGCATGTTGGTGAAGGGCATATTGAAGAAGGATCAGCCGAGTGGTTCTTGTGGGAGAACAACTCCATTTGGCTCACTACACACACCATCAGGCTTCCAAGCAGCTCTCAAGGAAACTCAGTATTCACACTCTATGCTTAGTGCCCTTTGAGTGCCTAGGACTGAAATGAAGCTTGGAGAGCATCCCACACAAACGAATGCTCCACATGCGGGTTTCACATGCCACCAACTCCACATTCACAGGCAACTTCAGCGCCACAGCCGTTTTCAGATAGCCCTCAATGCAAAGGCTCTAGACGCAAATATTGGTGTGAGAGCTAATTCAATCAAGGAAACACTGCATGTTGGTGAAGGGCATATTGAAGAAGGATCAGCCGAGTGGTTCTTGTGGGAGAACAACTCCATTTGGCTCACTAACTTCACACACCATCAGGCTTCCAAGCAGCTCTCAAGGAAACTCAGTTTTCACACTCTATGCTTAGTGCCCTTTGAGTGTATTATCTAGGAATGAACCTGGTAGAGCATCCCACACAAACGAATGCTCCACATGCGGGTTTCACATGCCACCAACTCCACATTCACAGGCAACTTCAGCGATACAGCCGTTTTTAGATAGCCCTCAATGCAAAGGCTCTAGACGCAAATATTGGTGTGAGAACTAATTCAATCAAGGAAACACTGCATGTTGGTGAAGGGCATATTGAAGAAGGATCAGCCGAGTGGTTCTTGTGGGAGAACAACTCCATTTGGCTCACTAACTTCACACACCATCAGGCTTCCAAGCACCTCTCAAGGAAACTCAGTTTTCACACTCTATGCTTAGTGCCCTTTGAATGCATTATCTAGGAATGAACCTGGTAGAGCATCCCACACAAACGAATGTTCCACATGCGGGTTTCACATGCCACCAACTCCACATTCACAGGCAACTTCAGCGCCACAGCCGTTTTCAGATAGCCCTCAATGCAAAGGCTCTAGACGCAAATATTGGTGTGAGAGCTAATTCAATCAAGGAAACACTGCATGTTGGTGAAGGGCATATTAAAGAAGGATCAGCCGAGTGGTTCTTGTGGGAGAACAACTCCATTTGGCTCACTAACTTCACACACCATCAGGCTTCCAAGCAGCTCTCAAGGAAACTCAGTTTTCACACTCTATGCTTAGTGCCCTTTGAGTGTATTATCTAGGAATGAACCTGGTAGAGCATCCCACACAAACGAATGCTCCACATGCGGGTTTCACATGCCACCAACTCCACATTCACAGGCAACTTCAGCGATACAGCCGTTTTCAGATAGCCCTCAATGCAAAGGCTCTAGACGCAAATATTGGTGTGAGAGCTAATTCAATCAAGGAAACACTGCATGTTGGTGAAGGGCATATTGAAGAAGGATCAGCCGAGTGGTTCTTGTGGGAGAACAACTCCATTTGGCTCACTAACTTCACACACCATCAGGCTTCCAAGCAGCTCTCAAGGAAACTCAGTTTTCACACTCTATGCTTAGTGCCCTTTGAGTGTATTATCTAGGAATGAACCTGGTAGAGCATCCCACACAAACGAATGCTCCACATGCGGGTTTCACATGCCACCAACTCCACATTCACAGGCAACTTCAGCGATACAGCCGTTTTCAGATAGCCCTCAATGCAAAGGCTCTAGACGCAAATATTGGTGTGAGAGCTAATTCAATCAAGGAAACACTGCATGTTGGTGAAGGGCATATTGAAGAAGGATCAGCCGAGTGGTTCTTGTGGGAGAACAACTCCATTTGGCTCACTAACTTCACACACCATCAGGCTTCCAAGCAGCTCTCAAGGAAACTCAGTTTTCACACTCTATGCTTAGTGCCCTTTGAGTGCCTAGGACTGAAATGAACCTGGTAGAGCATCCCACACAAACGAATGCTCCACATGCGGGTTTCACATGCCACCAACTCCACATTCACAGGCAACTTCAGCGCCACAGCCGTTTTCAGATAGCCCTCAATGCAAAGGCTCTAGACGCAAATATTGGTGTGAGAGCTAATTCAATCAAGGAAACACTGCATGTTGGTGAAGGGCATATTGAAGAAGGATCAGCGAAGTGGTTCTTGTGGGAGAACAACTCCATTTGGCTCACTAACTTCACACACCATCAGGCTTCCAAGCAGCTCTCAAGGAAACTCAGGTTTCACACTCTATGCTTAGTGCCCTTTGAGTGCCTAGGACTGAAATGAATCTTGGAGAGCATCCCACACAAACGAATGCTCCACATGCGGGTTTCACATGCCACCAACTCCACATTCACAGGCAACTTCAGCGCCACAGCCGTTTTCAGATAGCCCTCAATGCAAAGGCTCTAGACGCAAATATTGGTGTGAGAGCTAAATCAATCAAGGAAACACTGCATGTTGGTGAAGGGCATATTGAAGAAGGATCAGCCGAGTGGTTCTTGTGGGAAAACAACTCCATTTGGCTCACTAACTTCACACACCATCAGGCTTCCAAGCAGCTCTCAAGGAAACTCAGTTTTCACACTCTGTGCTTAGTGCACTTTGAGTGCATTATCTAGGAATGAACCTGGTAGAGCATCCCACAAAAACGAATGCTCCACATGCGGGTTTCACATGCCACCAACTCCACATTCTCAGGCAACTTCAGCGCCACAGCCGTTTTCAGATAGCCCTCAATGCAAAGGCTCTAGACGCAAATATTGGTGTGAGAGCTAATTCAATCAAGGAAACACTGCATGTTGGTGAAGGGCATATTGAAGAAGGATCAGCCGAGTGGTTCTTGTGGGAGAACAACTCCATTTGGCTCACTAACTTCACACACCATCAGGCTTCCAAGCAGCTCTCAAGGAAACTCAGTTTTCACACTCTATGCTTAGTGCCCTTTGAGTGCCTAGGACTGAAATGAACCTGGTAGAGCATCCCACACAAACGAATGCTCCACATGCGGGTTTCACATGCCACCACCTCCACATTCACAGGCAACTTCAGCGCCACAGCCGTTTTCAGATAGCCCTCAATGCAAAGGCTCTAGACGCAAATATTGGTGTGAGAGCTAATTCAATCAAGGAAACACTGCATGTTGGTGAAGGGCATATTGAAGAAGGATCAGCCGAGTGGTTCTTGTGGGAGAACAACTCCATTTGGCTCACTAACTTCACACACCATCAGGCTTCCAAGCAGCTCTCAAGGAAACTCAGGTTTCACACTCTATGCTTAGTGCCCTTTGAGTGCCTAGGACTGAAATGAATCTTGGAGAGCATCCCACACAAACGAATGCTCCACATGCTGGTTTCACATGCCACCAACTCCACATTCACAGGCAACTTCAGCGCCACAGCCGTTTTCAGATAGCCCTCAATGCAAAGGCTCTAGACGCAAATATTGGTGTGAGAGCTAAATCAATCAAGGAAACACTGCATGTTGGTGAAGGGCATATTGAAGAAGGATCAGCCGAGTGGTTCTTGTGGGAGAACAACTCCATTTGGCTCACTAACTTCACACACCATCAGGCTTCCAAGCAGCTCTCAAGGAAACTCAGTTTTCACACTCTGTGCTTAGTGCCCTTTGAGTGCATTATCTAGGAATGAACCTGGTAGAGCATCCCACACAAACGAATGCTCCACATGCGGGTTTCACATGCCACCAACTCCACATTCACAGGCAACTTCAGCGCCACAGCCGTTTTCAGATAGCCCTCAATGCAAAGGCTCTAGACGCAAATATTGGTGTGAGAGCTAATTCAATCAAGGAAACACTGCATGTTGGTGAAGGGCATATTGAAGAAGGATCAGCCGAGTGGTTCTTGTGGGAGAACAACTCCATTTGGCTCACTAACTTCACACACCATCAGGCTTCCAAGCAGCTCTCAAGGAAACTCAGTTTTCACACTCTGTGCTTAGTGCACTTTGAGTGCATTATCTAGGAATGAACCTGGTAGAGCATCCCACACAAACGAATGCTCCACATGCGGGTTTCACATGCCACCACCTCCACATTCACAGGCAACTTCAGCGCCACAGCCGTTTTCAGATAGCCCTCAATGCAAAGGCTCTAGACGCAAATATTGGTGTGAGAGCTAATTCAATCAAGGAAACACTGCATGTTGGTGAAGGGCATATTGAAGAAGGATCAGCCGAGTGGTTCTTGTGGGAGAACAACTCCATTTGGCTCACTAACTTCACACACCATCAGGCTTCCAAGCAGCTCTCAAGGAAACTCAGTTTTCACACTCTATGCTTAGTGCCCTTTGAGTGCCTAGGACTGAAATGAACCTGGTAGAGCATCCCACACAAACGAATGTTCCACATGCGGGTTTCACATGCCACCAACTCCACATTCACAGGCAACTTCAGCGCCACAGCCGTTTTCAGATAGCCCTCAATGCAAAGGCTCTAGACGCAAATATTGGTGTGAGAGCTAATTCAATCAAGGAAACACTGCATGTTGGTGAAGGGCATATTGAAGAAGGATCAGCCGAGTGGTTCTTGTGGGAGAACAACTCCATTTGGCTCACTAACTTCACACACCATCAGGCTTCCAAGCAGCTCTCAAGGAAACTCAGGTTTCACACTCTATGCTTAGTGCCCTTTGAGTGCCTAGGACTGAAATGAATCTTGGAGAGCATCCCACACAAACGAATGCTCCACATGCGGGTTTCACATGCCACCAACTCCACATTCACAGGCAACTTCAGCGCCACAGCCGTTTTCAGATAGCCCTCAATGCAAAGGCTCTAGACGCAAATATTGGTGTGAGAGCTAATTCAATCAAGGAAACACTGCATGTTGGTGAAGGGCATATTGAAGAAGGATCAGCCGAGTGGTTCTTGTGGGAGAACAACTCCATTTGGCTCACTAACTTCACACACCATCAGGCTTCCAAGCAGCTCTCAAGGAAACTCAGTTTTCACACTCTGTGCTTAGTGCCCTTTGAGTGCATTATCTAGGAATGAACCTGGTAGAGCATCCCACACAAACGAATGCTCCACATGCGGGTTTCACATGCCACCAACTCCACATTCACAGGCAACTTCAGCGCCACAGCCGTTTTCAGATAGCCCTCAATGCAAAGGCTCTAGACGCAAATATTGGTGTGAGAGCTAATTCAATCAAGGAAACACTGCATGTTGGTGAAGGGCATATTGAAGAAGGATCAGCCGAGTGGTTCTTGTGGGAGAACAACTCCATTTGGCTCACTAACTTCACACACCATCAGGCTTCCAAGCAGCTCTCAAGGAAACTCAGTTTTCACACTCTGTGCTTAGTGCACTTTGAGTGCATTATCTAGGAATGAACCTGGTAGAGCATCCCACACAAACGAATGCTCCACATGCGGGTTTCACATGCCACCACCTCCACATTCACAGGCAACTTCAGCGCCACAGCCGTTTTCAGATAGCCCTCAATGCAAAGGCTCTAGATGCAAATATTGGTGTGAGAGCTAATTCAATCAAGGAAACACTGCATGTTGGTGAAGGGCATATTGAAGAAGGATCAGCCGAGTGGTTCTTGTGGGAGAACAACTCCATTTGGCTCACTAACTTCACACACCATCAGGCTTCCAAGCAGCTCTCAAGGAAACTCAGTTTTCACACTCTATGCTTAGTGCCCTTTGAGTGCATTATCTAGGAATGAACCTGGTGGAGCATCCCACTCAAACGAATGCTCCACATGCGGGTTTCACATGCCACCAACTCCACATTCACAGGCAAATTCAGCGCCACAGCCATTTTCAGATAGCCCTCAATGCAAAGGCTCTAGACGCAAATATTGGTGTGAGAGCTAAATCAATCAAGGAAACACTGCATGTTGGTGAAGGGCATATTGAAGAAGGATCAGCCGAGTGGTTCTTGTGGGAGAACAACTCCATTTGGCTCACTAACTTCACACACCATCAGGCTTCCAAGCAGCTCTCAAGGAAACTCAGTTTTCACACTCTGTGCTTAGTGCCCTTTGAGTGCATTATCTAGGAATGATCCTGGTAGAGCATCCCACACAAACGAATGCTCCACATGCGGGTTTCACATGCCACCAACTCCACATTCACAGGCAACTTCAGCGCCACAGCCGTTTTCAGATAGCCCTCAATGCAAAGGCTCTAGACGCAAATATTGGTGTGAGAGCTAATTCAATCAAGGAAACACTGCATGTTGGTGAAGGGCATATTGAAGAAGGATCAGCCGAGTGGTTCTTGTGGGAGAACAACTCCATTTGGCTCACTAACTTCACACACCATCAGGCTTCCAAGCAGCTCTCAAGGAAACTCAGTTTTCACACTCTGTGCTTAGTGCCCTTTGAGTGCATTATCTAGGAATGAACCTGGTAGAGCATCCCACACAAACGAATGCTCCACATGCGGGTTTCACATGCCACCACCTCCACATTCACAGGCAACTTCAGCGCCACAGCCATTTTCAGATAGCCCTCAATGCAAAGGCTCTAGACGCAAATATTGGTGTGAGAGCTAATTCAATCAAGGAAACACTGCATGTTGGTGAAGGGCATATTGAAGAAGGATCAGCCGAGTGGTTCTTGTGGGAGAACAACTCCATTTGGCTCACTAACTTCACACACCATCAGGCTTCCAAGCAGCTCTCAAGGAAACTCAGTTTTCACACTCTGTGCTTAGTGCCCTTTGAGTGCATTATCTAGGAATGAACCTGGTAGAGTATCCCACACAAACGAATGCTCCACATGCGGGTTTCACATGCCACCAACTCCACATTCACAGGCAACTTCAGCGCCACAGCCGTTTTCAGATAGCCCTCAATGCAAAGGCTCTAGACGCAAATATTGGTGTGAGAGCTAATTCAATCAAGGAAACACTGCATGTTGGTGAAGGGCATATTGAAGAAGGATCAGCCGAGTGGTTCTTGTGGGAGAACAACTCCATTTGGCTCACTAACTTCACACACCATCAGGCTTCCAAGCAGCTCTCAAGGAAACTCAGTTTTCACACTCTGTGCTTAGTGCCCTTTGAGTGCATTATCTAGGAATGAACCTGGTAGAGCATCCCACACAAACGAATGCTCCACATGCGGGTTTCACATGCCACCAACTCCACATTCACAGGCAACTTCAGCGCCACAGCCGTTTTCAGATAGCCCTCAATGCAAAGGCTCTAGGCGCAAATATTGGTGTGAGAGCTAATTCAATCAAGGAAACACTGCATGTTGGTGAAGGGCATATTGAAGAAGGATCAGCCGAGTGGTTCTTGTGGGAGAACAACTCCATTTGGCTCACTAACTTCACACACCATCAGGCTTCCAAGCAGCTCTCAAGGAAACTCAGTTTTCACACTCTATGCTTAGTGCCCTTTGAGTGCATTATCTAGGAATGAACCTGGTAGAGCATCCCACACAAACGAATGCTCCACATGCGGGTTTCACATGCCACCACCTCCACATTCACAGGCAACTTCAGCGCCACAGCCATTTTCAGATAGCCCTCAATGCAAAGGCTCTAGACGCAAATATTGGTGTGAGAGCTAATTCAATCAAGGAAACACTGCATGTTGGTGAAGGGCATATTGAAGAAGGATCAGCCGAGTGGTTCTTGTGGGAGAACAACTCCATTTGGCTCACTAACTTCACACACCATCAGGCTTCCAAGCAGCTCTCAAGGAAACTCAGTTTTCACACTCTATGCTTAGTGCCATTTGAGTGCATTATCTAGGAATGAACCTGGTAGAGCATCCCACACAAACGAATGCTCCACATGCGGGTTTCACATGCCACCAACTCCACATTCACAGGCAACTTCAGCGCCACAGCCGTTTTCAGATAGCCCTCAATGCAAAGGCTCTAGACGCAAATATTGGTGTGAGAGCTAATTCAATCAAGGAAACACTGCATGTTGGTGAAGGGCATATTGAAGAAGGATCAGCCGAGTGGTTCTTGTGGGAGAACAACTCCATTTGGCTCACTAACTTCACACACCATCAGGCTTCCAAGCAGCTCTCAAGGAAACTCAGTTTTCACACTCTATGCTTAGTGCCCTTTGTATGGCTAGGACTGAAATGAACCTGGTAGAGCATCTCACACAAACGAATGCTCCACATGCGGGTTTCACATGCCACCAACTCCACATTCACAGGCAACTTCAGCGCCACAGCCGTTTTCAGATAGCCCTCAATGCAAAGGCTCTAGACGCAAATATTGGTGTGAGAGCTAATTTAATCAAGGAAACACTGCATGTTGGTGAAGGGCATATTGAAGAAGGATCAGCCGAGTGGTTCTTGTGGGAGAACAACACCATTTGGCTCACTAACTTCACATACCATCAGGCTTCCAAGCAGCTCGCAAGGAAACTCAGTTTTCACACTCTATGCTTAGTGCCCTTTGTATGGCTAGGACTGAAATGAACCTGATAGAGCATCCCACACAAACGAATGCTCCACATGCGGGTTTCACATGCCACCAACTCCACATTCACAGGCAACTTCAGCGCCACAGCCGTTTTCAGATAGCCCTCAATGCAAAGGCTCTAGACGCAAATATTGGTGTGAGAGCTAATTCAATCAAGGAAACACTGCATGTTGGTGAAGGGCATATTGAAGAAGGATCAGCCGAGTGGTTCTTGTGGGAGAACAACTCCATTTGGCTCACTAACTTCACACACCATCAGGCTTCCAAGCAGCTCTCAAGGAAACTCAGTTTTCACACTCTGTGCTTAGTGCACTTTGAGTGCATTATCTAGGAATGAACCTGGTAGAGCATCCCACACAAACGAATGCTCCACATGCGGGTTTCACATGCCACCACCTCCACATTCACAGGCAACTTCAGCGCCACAGCCGTTTTCAGATAGCCCTCAATGCAAAGGCTCTAGATGCAAATATTGGTGTGAGAGCTAATTCAATCAAGGAAACACTGCATGTTGGTGAAGGGCATATTGAAGAAGGATCAGCCGAGTGGTTCTTGTGGGAGAACAACTCCATTTGGCTCACTAACTTCACACACCATCAGGCTTCCAAGCAGCTCTCAAGGAAACTCAGTTTTCACACTCTGTGCTTAGTGCCCTTTGAGTGCATTATCTAGGAATGAACCTGGTAGAGTATCCCACACAAACGAATGCTCCACATGCGGGTTTCACATGCCACCAACTCCACATTCACAGGCAACTTCAGCGCCACAGCCGTTTTCAGATAGCCCTCAATGCAAAGGCTCTAGACGCAAATATTGGTGTGAGAGCTAATTCAATCAAGGAAACACTGCATGTTGGTGAAGGGCATATTGAAGAAGGATCAGCCGAGTGGTTCTTGTGGGAGAACAACTCCATTTGGCTCACTAACTTCACACACCATCAGGCTTCCAAGCAGCTCTCAAGGAAACTCAGTTTTCACACTCTGTGCTTAGTGCCCTTTGAGTGCATTATCTAGGAATGAACCTGGTAGAGCATCCCACACAAACGAATGCTCCACATGCGGGTTTCACATGCCACCAACTCCACATTCACAGGCAACTTCAGCGCCACAGCCGTTTTCAGATAGCCCTCAATGCAAAGGCTCTAGGCGCAAATATTGGTGTGAGAGCTAATTCAATCAAGGAAACACTGCATGTTGGTGAAGGGCATATTGAAGAAGGATCAGCCGAGTGGTTCTTGTGGGAGAACAACTCCATTTGGCTCACTAACTTCACACACCATCAGGCTTCCAAGCAGCTCTCAAGGAAACTCAGTTTTCACACTCTATGCTTAGTGCCCTTTGAGTGCATTATCTAGGAATGAACCTGGTAGAGCATCCCACACAAACGAATGCTCCACATGCGGGTTTCACATGCCACCACCTCCACATTCACAGGCAACTTCAGCGCCACAGCCATTTTCAGATAGCCCTCAATGCAAAGGCTCTAGACGCAAATATTGGTGTGAGAGCTAATTCAATCAAGGAAACACTGCATGTTGGTGAAGGGCATATTGAAGAAGGATCAGCCGAGTGGTTCTTGTGGGAGAACAACTCCATTTGGCTCACTAACTTCACACACCATCAGGCTTCCAAGCAGCTCTCAAGGAAACTCAGTTTTCACACTCTATGCTTAGTGCCCTTTGAGTGCATTATCTAGGAATGAACCTGGTAGAGCATCCCACACAAACGAATGCTCCACATGCGGGTTTCACATGCCACCAACTCCACATTCACAGGCAACTTCAGCGCCACAGCCGTTTTCAGATAGCCCTCAATGCAAAGGCTCTAGACGCAAATATTGGTGTGAGAGCTAATTCAATCAAGGAAACACTGCATGTTGGTGAAGGGCATATTGAAGAAGGATCAGCCGAGTGGTTCTTGTGGGAGAACAACTCCATTTGGCTCACTAACTTCACACACCATCAGGCTTCCAAGCAGCTCTCAAGGAAACTCAGTTTTCACACTCTGTGCTTAGTGCCCTTTGAGTGCATTATCTAGGAATGATCCTGGTAGAGCATCCCACACAAACGAATGCTCCACATGCGGGTTTCACATGCCACCAACTCCACATTCACAGGCAACTTCAGCGCCACAGCCGTTTTCAGATAGCCCTCAATGCAAAGGCTCTAGACGCAAATATTGGTGTGAGAGCTAATTCAATCAAGGAAACACTGCATGTTGGTGAAGGGCATATTGAAGAAGGATCAGCCGAGTGGTTCTTGTGGGAGAACAACTCCATTTGGCTCACTAACTTCACACACCATCAGGCTTCCAAGCAGCTCTCAAGGAAACTCAGTTTTCACACTCTGTGCTTAGTGCCCTTTGAGTGCATTATCTAGGAATGAACCTGGTAGAGCATCCCACACAAACGAATGCTCCACATGCGGGTTTCACATGCCACCACCTCCACATTCACAGGCAACTTCAGCGCCACAGCCATTTTCAGATAGCCCTCAATGCAAAGGCTCTAGACGCAAATATTGGTGTGAGAGCTAATTCAATCAAGGAAACACTGCATGTTGGTGAAGGGCATATTGAAGAAGGATCAGCCGAGTGGTTCTTGTGGGAGAACAACTCCATTTGGCTCACTAACTTCACACACCATCAGGCTTCCAAGCAGCTCTCAAGGAAACTCAGTTTTCACACTCTGTGCTTAGTGCCCTTTGAGTGCATTATCTAGGAATGAACCTGGTAGAGTATCCCACACAAACGAATGCTCCACATGCGGGTTTCACATGCCACCAACTCCACATTCACAGGCAACTTCAGCGCCACAGCCGTTTTCAGATAGCCCTCAATGCAAAGGCTCTAGACGCAAATATTGGTGTGAGAGCTAATTCAATCAAGGAAACACTGCATGTTGGTGAAGGGCATATTGAAGAAGGATCAGCCGAGTGGTTCTTGTGGGAGAACAACTCCATTTGGCTCACTAACTTCACACACCATCAGGCTTCCAAGCAGCTCTCAAGGAAACTCAGTTTTCACACTCTGTGCTTAGTGCCCTTTGAGTGCATTATCTAGGAATGAACCTGGTAGAGCATCCCACACAAACGAATGCTCCACATGCGGGTTTCACATGCCACCAACTCCACATTCACAGGCAACTTCAGCGCCACAGCCGTTTTCAGATAGCCCTCAATGCAAAGGCTCTAGGCGCAAATATTGGTGTGAGAGCTAATTCAATCAAGGAAACACTGCATGTTGGTGAAGGGCATATTGAAGAAGGATCAGCCGAGTGGTTCTTGTGGGAGAACAACTCCATTTGGCTCACTAACTTCACACACCATCAGGCTTCCAAGCAGCTCTCAAGGAAACTCAGTTTTCACACTCTATGCTTAGTGCCCTTTGAGTGCATTATCTAGGAATGAACCTGGTAGAGCATCCCACACAAACGAATGCTCCACATGCGGGTTTCACATGCCACCACCTCCACATTCACAGGCAACTTCAGCGCCACAGCCATTTTCAGATAGCCCTCAATGCAAAGGCTCTAGACGCAAATATTGGTGTGAGAGCTAATTCAATCAAGGAAACACTGCATGTTGGTGAAGGGCATATTGAAGAAGGATCAGCCGAGTGGTTCTTGTGGGAGAACAACTCCATTTGGCTCACTAACTTCACACACATCAGGCTTCCAAGCAGCTCTCAAGGAAACTCAGTTTTCACACTCTATGCTTAGTGCCCTTTGAGTGCATTATCTAGGAATGAACCTGGTAGAGCATCCCACACAAACGAATGCTCCACATGCGGGTTTCACATGCCACCAACTCCACATTCACAGGCAACTTCAGCGCCACAGCCGTTTTCAGATAGCCCTCAATGCAAAGGCTCTAGACGCAAATATTGGTTGTGAGAGCTAATTCAATCAAGGAAACACTGCATGTTGGTGAAGGGCATATTGAAGAAGGATCAGCCGAGTGGTTCTTGTGGGAGAACAACTCCATTTGGCTCACTAACTTCACACACCATCAGGCTTCCAAGCAGCTCTCAAGGAAACTCAGTTTTCACACTCTATGCTTAGTGCCCTTTGTATGGCTAGGACTGAAATGAACCTGGTAGAGCATCTCACACAAACGAATGCTCCACATGCGGGTTTCACATGCCACCAACTCCACATTCACAGGCAACTTCAGCGCCACAGCCGTTTTCAGATAGCCCTCAATGCAAAGGCTCTAGACGCAAATATTGGTGTGAGAGCTAATTTAATCAAGGAAACACTGCATGTTGGTGAAGGGCATATTGAAGAAGGATCAGCCGAGTGGTTCTTGTGGGAGAACAACACCATTTGGCTCACTAACTTCACATACCATCAGGCTTCCAAGCAGCTCGCAAGGAAACTCAGTTTTCACACTCTATGCTTAGTGCCCTTTGTATGGCTAGGACTGAAATGAACCTGATAGAGCATCCCACACAAACGAATGCTCCACATGCGGGTTTCACATGCCACCAACTCCACATTCACAGGCAACTTCAGCGCCACAGCCGTTTTCAGATAGCCCTCAATGCAAAGGCTCTAGACGCAAATATTGGTGTGAGAGCTAATTTAATCAAGGAAACACTGCATGTTGGTGAAGGGCATATTGAAGAAGGATCAGCCGAGTGGTTCTTGTGGGAGAACAACTCCATTTGGCTCACTAACTTCACATACCATCAGGCTTCCAAGCAGCTCTCAAGGAAACTCAGTTTTCACACTCTATGCTTAGTGCCCTTTGAGTGCATTATCTAGGAATGAACCTGGTAGAGCATCCCACACAAACGAATGCTCCACATGCGGGTTTCACATGCCACCAACTCCACATTCACAGGCAACTTCAGCGCCACAGCCGTTTTCAGATAGCCCTCAATGCAAAGGCTCTAGGCGCAAATATTGGTGTGAGAGCTAATTCAATCAAGGAAACACTGCATGTTGGTGAAGGGCATATTGAAGAAGGATCAGCCGAGTGGTTCTTGTGGGAGAACAACTCCATTTGGCTCACTAACTTCACACACCATCAGGCTTCCAAGCAGCTCTCAAGGAAACTCAGTTTTCACACTCTATGCTTAGTGCCCTTTGAGTGCATTATCTAGGAATGAACCTGGTAGAGCATCCCACACAAACGAATGCTCCACCTGCGGGTTTCACATGCCACCACCTCCACATTCACAGGCAACTTCAGCGCCACAGCCATTTTCAGATAGCCCTCAATGCAAAGGCTCTAGACGCAAATATTGGTGTGAGAGCTAATTCAATCAAGGAAACACTGCATGTTGGTGAAGGGCATATTGAAGAAGGATCAGCCGAGTGGTTCTTGTGGGAGAACAACTCCATTTGGCTCACTAACTTCACACACCATCAGGCTTCCAAGCAGCTCTCAAGGAAACTCAGTTTTCACACTCTATGCTTAGTGCCATTTGAGTGCATTATCTAGGAATGAACCTGGTAGAGCATCCCACACAAACGAATGCTCCACATGCGGGTTTCACATGCCACCAACTCCACATTCACAGGCAACTTCAGCGCCACAGCCGTTTTCAGATAGCCCTCAATGCAAAGGCTCTAGACGCAAATATTGGTGTGAGAGCTAATTCAATCAAGGAAACACTGCATGTTGGTGAAGGGCATATTGAAGAAGGATCAGCCGAGTGGTTCTTGTGGGAGAACAACTCCATTTGGCTCACTAACTTCACACACCATCAGGCTTCCAAGCAGCTCTCAAGGAAACTCAGTTTTCACACTCTATTCTTAGTGCCCTTTGTATGGCTAGGACTGAAATGAACCTGGTAGAGCATCCCACACAAACGAATGCTCCACATGCGGGTTTCACATGCCACCAACTCCACATTCACAGGCAACTTCAGCGCCACAGCCGTTTTCAGATAGCCCTCAATGCAAAGGCTCTAGACGCAAATATTGGTGTGAGAGCTAATTCAATCAAGGAAACACTGCATGTTGGTGAAGGGCATATTGAAGAAGGATCAGCCGAGTGGTTCTTGTGGGAGAACAACTCCATTTGGCTCACTAACTTCACACACCATCAGGCTTCCAAGCAGCTCTCAAGGAAACTCAGTTTTCACACTCTATGCTTAGTGCCCTTTGTATGGCTAGGACTGAAATGAACCTGGTAGAGCATCTCACACAAACGAATGCTCCACATGCGGGTTTCACATGCCACCAACTCCACATTCACAGGCAACTTCAGCGCCACAGCCGTTTTCAGATAGCCCTCAATGCAAAGGCTCTAGACGCAAATATTGGTGTGAGAGCTAATTTAATCAAGGAAACACTGCATGTTGGTGAAGGGCATATTGAAGAAGGATCAGCCGAGTGGTTCTTGTGGGAGAACAACTCCATTTGGCTCACTAACTTCACATACCATCAGGCTTCCAAGCAGCTCTCAAGGAAACTCAGTTTTCACACTCTATGCTTAGTGCCCTTTGTATGGCTAGGACTGAAATGAACCTGATAGAGCATCCCACACAAACGAATGCTCCACATGCGGGTTTCACATGCCACCAACTCCACATTCACAGGCAACTTCAGCGCCACAGCCGTTTTCAGATAGCCCTCAATGCAAAGGCTCTAGACGCAAATATTGGTGTGAGAGCTAATTTAATCAAGGAAACACTGCATGTTGGTGAAGGGCATATTGAAGAAGGATCAGCCGAGTGGTTCTTGTGGGAGAACAACTCCATTTGGCTCACTAACTTCACATACCATCAGGCTTCCAAGCAGCTCTCAAGGAAACTCAGTTTTCACACTCTATGCTTAGTGCCCTTTGAGTGCATTATCTAGGAATGAACCTGGTAGAGCATCGCACACAAACGAATGCTCCACATGCGGGTTTCACATGCCACCAACTCCACATTCACAGGCAACTTCAGCGCCACAGCCGTTTTCAGATAGCCCTCAATGCAAAGGCTCTAGACGCAAATATTGGTGTGAGAGCTAATTCAATCAACGAAACACTGCAAGTTGGTTAAGGGCATATTGAAGAAGGATCAGCCGAGTGGTTCTTGTGGGAGAACAACTCCATTTGGCTCACTAACTTCACACACCATCAGGCATCCAAGCAGCTCTCAAGGAAACTCAGTTTTCACACTCTATGCTTAGTGCCCTTTGAGTGCATTATCTAGGAATGAACCTGGTAGAGCATCCCACACAAACGAATGCTTCACATGCGGGTTTCACATGCCACCAACTCCACATTCACAGGCAACTTCAGCGCCACAGCCGTTTTCAGATAGCCCTCAATGCAAAGGCTCTAGACACAAATATTGGAGTGAGAGCTAATTCAATCAAGGAAACACTGCATGTTGGTGAAGGGCATATTGAAGAAGGATCAGCCGAGTGGTTCTTGTGGGAGAACAACTCCATTTGGCTCACTACACACACCATCAGGCTTCCAAGCAGCTCTCAAGGAAACTCAGTTTTCACACTCTATGCCTAGTGCCCTTTGAGTGCATTATCTAGGAATGAACCTGGTAGAGCATCCCACACAAACGAATGCTCCACATGCGGTTTCACATGCCACCAACTCCACATTCACAGGCAACTTCAGCGCCACAGCCGTTTTCAGATAGCCCTCAATGCAAAGGCTCTAGACGCAAATATTGGTGTGAGAGCTAATTCAATCAAGGAAACACTGCATGTTGGTGAAGGGCATATTGAAGAAGGATCAGCCGAGTGGTTGTTGTGGGAGAACAACTCCATTTGGCTCACTAACTTCACACACCATCAGGCTTCCAAGCAGCTCTCAAGGAAACTCAGTTTTCACACTCTATGCTTAGTGCCCTTTGTATGGCTAGGACTGAAATGAACCTGGTAGAGCATCCCACACAAACGAATGCTCCACATGCGGGTTTCACATGCCACCAACTCCACATTCACAGGCAACTTCAGCGCCACAGCCGTTTTCAGATAGCCCTCAATGCAAAGGCTCTAGACGCAAATATTGGTGTGAGAGCTAATTCAATCAAGGAAACACTGCATGTTGGTGAAGGGCATATTGAAGAAGGATCAGCCGAGTGGTTCTTGTGGGAGAACAACTCCATTTGGCTCACTAACTTCACACACCATCAGGCTTCCAAGCAGCTCTCAAGGAAACTCAGTTTTCACACTCTATGCTTAGTGCCCTTTGTATGGCTAGGACTGAAATGAACCTGGTAGAGCATCCCACACAAACGAATGCTCCACATGCGGGGTTCACATGCCACCAACTCCACATTCTCAGGCAACTTCAGCGCCACAGCCGTTTTCAGATAGCCCTCAATGCAAAGGCTCTAGACGCAAATATTGGTGTGAGAGCTAATTCAATCAAGGAAACACTGCATGTTGGTGAAGGGCATATTGAAGAAGGATCAGCGGAGTGGTTCTTGTGGGAGAACAACTCCATTTGGCTCACTAACTTCACACACCATCAGGCTTCTAAGCAGCTCTCAAGGAAACTCAGTTTTCACACTCTATGCTTAGTGCCCTTTGAGTGCCTAGGACTGAAATGAACCTGGGAGAGCATCCCACACAAACGAATGCTCCACATGCGGGTTTCACATGCCACCAACTCCACATTCACAGGCAACTTCAGTGCCACAGCCGTTTTCAGATAGCCCTCAATGCAAAGGCTCTAGACGCAAATATTGGTGTGAGAGCTAATTCAATCAAGGAAACACTGCATGTTGGTGAAGGGCATTTTGAAGAAGGATCGGTCGAGTGGTTCTTGTGGGAGAACAACTCCATTTGGCTCCCTAACTTCACACACCATCAGGCTTCCAAGCAGCTCTCAAGGAAACTCAGTTTTCACACTCTATGCTTAGTGCCCTTTGAGTGCATTATCTAGGAATGAACCTGGTAGAGCATCCCACACAAACGAATGTTCCACATGCGAGTTTCACATGCCACCAACTCCACATTCACAGGCAACTTCAGCGCCACAGCCGTTTTCAGATAGCCCTCAATGCAAAGGCTCTAGACGCAAATATTGGTGTGAGAGCTAATTCAATCAAGGAAACACTGCATGTTGGTGAAGGGCATATTGAAGAAGGATCAGCCGAGTGGTTCTTGTGGGAGAACAACTCCATTTGGCTCACTAACTTCACACACCATCAGGCTTCCAAGCAGCTCTCAAGGAAACTCAGTTTTCACACTCTATGCTTAGTGCTCTATGTGTGCCTAGGACTGAAATGAAGCTTGGTCAGCATCCCACACAAACGAATGCTCCACATGCGGGTTTCACATGCCACCAACTCCACATTCACAGGCAACTTCAGCGCCACAGCCGTTTTCAGATAGCCCTCAATGCAAAGGCTCTAGACGCAAAAATTGGTGTGAGAGCTAATTCAATCAAGGAAACACTGCATGTTGGTGAAGGGCATATTGAAGAAGGATCAGCCGAGTGGTTCTTGTGGGAGAACAACTCCATTTGGCTCACTAACTTCACACACCATCAGGCTTCCAAGCAGCTCTCAAGGAAACTCAGTTTTCACACTCTATGCTTAGTGCCCTTTGTATGGCTAGGACTGAAATGAACCTGGTAGAGCATCTCACACAAACGAATGCTCCACATGCGGGTTTCACATGCCACCAACTCCACATTCACAGGCAACTTCAGCGCCACAGCCGTTTTCAGATAGCCCTCAATGCAAAGGCTCTAGACGCAAATATTGGTGTGAGAGCTAATTTAATCAAGGAAACACTGCATGTTGGTGAAGGGCATATTGAAGAAGGATCAGCCGAGTGGTTCTTGTGGGAGAACAACTCCATTTGGCTCACTAACTTCACATACCATCAGGCTTCCAAGCAGCTCTCAAGGAAACTCAGTTTTCACACTCTATGCTTAGTGCCCTTTGTATGGCTAGGACTGAAATGAACCTGATAGAGCATCCCACACAAACGAATGCTCCACATGCGGGTTTCACATGCCACCAACTCCACATTCACAGGCAACTTCAGCGCCACAGCCGTTTTCAGATAGCCCTCAATGCAAAGGCTCTAGACGCAAATATTGGTGTGAGAGCTAATTTAATCAAGGAAACACTGCATGTTGGTGAAGGGCATATTGAAGAAGGATCAGCCGAGTGGTTCTTGTGGGAGAACAACTCCATTTGGCTCACTAACTTCACATACCATCAGGCTTCCAAGCAGCTCTCAAGGAAACTCAGTTTTCACACTCTATGCTTAGTGCCCTTTGAGTGCATTATCTAGGAATGAACCTGGTAGAGCATCGCACACAAACGAATGCTCCACATGCGGGTTTCACATGCCACCAACTCCACATTCACAGGCAACTTCAGCGCCACAGCCGTTTTCAGATAGCCCTCAATGCAACGGCTCTAGACGCAAATATTGGTGTGAGAGCTAATTCAATCAACGAAACACTGCAAGTTGGTTAAGGGCATATTGAAGAAGGATCAGCCGAGTGGTTCTTGTGGGAGAACAACTCCATTTGGCTCACTAACTTCACACACCATCAGGCATCCAAGCAGCTCTCAAGGAAACTCAGTTTTCACACTCTATGCTTAGTGCCCTTTGAGTGCATTATCTAGGAATGAACCTGGTAGAGCATCCCACACAAACGAATGCTTCACATGCGGGTTTCACATGCCACCAACTCCACATTCACAGGCAACTTCAGCGCCACAGCCGTTTTCAGATAGCCCTCAATGCAAAGGCTCTAGACGCAAATATTGGAGTGAGAGCTAATTCAATCAAGGAAACACTGCATGTTGGTGAAGGGCATATTGAAGAAGGATCAGCCGAGTGGTTCTTGTGGGAGAACAACTCCATTTGGCTCACTACACACACCATCAGGCTTCCAAGCAGCTCTCAAGGAAACTCAGTTTTCACACTCTATGCCTAGTGCCCTTTGAGTGCATTATCTAGGAATGAACCTGGTAGAGCATCCCACACAAACGAATGCTCCACATGCGGGTTTCACATGCCCCCAACTCCACATTCACAGGCAACTTCAGCGCCACAGCCGTTTTCAGATAGCCCTCAATGCAAAGGCTCTAGACGCAAATATTGGTGTGAGAGCTAATTCAATCAAGGAAACACTGCATGTTGGTGAAGGGCATATTGAAGAAGGATCAGCCGAGTGGTTCTTGTGGGAGAACAACTCCATTTGGCTCACTAACTTCACACACCATCAGGCTTCCAAGCAGCTCTCAAGGAAACTCAGTTTTCACACTCTATGCTTAGTGCCCTTTGTATGGCTAGGACTGAAATGAACCTGGTAGAGCATCCCACACAAACGAATGCTCCACATGCGGGTTTCACATGCCACCAACTCCACATTCACAGGCAACTTCAACGCCACAGCCGTTTTCAGATAGCCCTCAATGCAAAGGCTCTAGACGCAAATATTGGTGTGAGAGCTAATTCAATCAAGGAAACACTGCATGTTGGTGAAGGGCATATTGAAGAAGGATCAGCCGAGTGGTTCTTGTGGGAGAACAACTCCATTTGGCTCACTAACTTCACACACCATCAGGCTTCCAAGCAGCTCTCAAGGAAACTCAGTTTTCACACTCTATGCTTAGTGCCCTTTGTATGGCTAGGACTGAAATGAACCTGGTAGAGCATCCCACACAAACGAATGCTCCACATGCGGGGTTCACATGCCACCAACTCCACATTCTCAGGCAACTTCAGCGCCACAGCCGTTTTCAGATAGCCCTCAATGCAAAGGCTCTAGACGCAAATATTGGTGTGAGAGCTAATTCAATCAAGGAAACACTGCATGTTGGTGAAGGGCATATTGAAGAAGGATCAGCCGAGTGGTTCTTGTGGGAGAACAACTCCATTTGGCTCACTAACTTCACACACCATCAGGCTTCTAAGCAGCTCTCAAGGAAACTCAGTTTTCACACTCTATGCTTAGTGCCCTTTGAGTGCCTAGGACTGAAATGAACCTGGGAGAGCATCCCACACAAACGAATGCTCCACATGCGGGTTTCACATGCCACCAACTCCACATTCACAGGCAACTTCAGCGCCACAGCCGTTTTCAGATAGCCCTCAATGCAAAGGCTCTAGACGCAAATATTGGTGTGAGAGCTAATTCAATCAAGGAAACACTGCATGTTGGTGAAGGGCATTTTGAAGAAGGATCGGTCGAGTGGTTCTTGTGGGAGAACAACTCCATTTGGCTCCCTAACTTCACACAGCATCAGGCTTCCAAGCAGCTCTCAAGGAAACTCAGTTTTCACACTCTATGCTTAGTGCCCTTTGAGTGCATTATCTAGGAATGTACCTGGTAGAGCATCCCACACAAACGAATGTTCCACATGCGAGTTTCACATGCCACCAACTCCACATTCACAGGCAACTTCAGCGCCACAGCCGTTTTCAGATAGCCCTCAATGCAAAGGCTCTAGACGCAAATATTGGTGTGAGAGCTAATTCAATCAAGGAAACACTGCATGTTGGTGAAGGGCATATTGAAGAAGGATCAGCCGAGTGGTTCTTGTGGGAGAACAACTCCATTTGGCTCACTAACTTCACACACCATCAGGCTTCCAAGCAGCTCTCAAGGAAACTCAGTTTTCACACTCTATGCTTAGTGCTCTATGTGTGCCTAGGACTGAAATGAAGCTTGGTCAGCATCCCACACAAACGAATGCTCCACATGCGGGTTTCACATGCCACCAACTCCACATTCACAGGCAACTTCAGCGCCACAGCCGTTTTCAGATAGCCCTCAATGCAAAGGCTCTAGACGCAAAAATTGGTGTGAGAGCTAATTCAATCAAGGAAACACTGCATGTTGGTGAAGGGCATATTGAAGAAGGATCAGCCGAGTGGTTCTTGTGGGAGAACAACTCCATTTGGCTCACTAACTTCACACACCATCAGGCTTCCAAGCAGCTCTCAAGGAAACTCAGTTTTCACACTCTATGCTTAGTGCCCTTTGAGTGCCTAGGACTGAAATGAAGCTTGGAGAGCATCCCACACAAACGAATGCTCCACATGCGGGTTTCACATGCCACCAACTCCACATTCACAGGCAACTTCAGCGCCACAGCCGTTTTCAGATAGCCCTCAATGCAAAGGCTCTAGACGCAAATATTGGTGTGAGAGCTAATTCAATCAAGGAAACACTGCATGTTGGTGAAGGGCATATTGAAGAAGGATCAGCCGAGTGGTTCTTGTGGGAGAACAACTCCATTTGGCTCCCTAACTTCACACACCATCAGGCTTCCAAGCAGCTCTCAAGGAAACTCAGTTTTCACACTCTATGCTTAGTGCCCTTTGAGTGCATTATCTAGGAATGAACCTGGTAGAGCATCCCACACAAACGAATGTTCCACATGCGAGTTTCACATGCCACCAACTCCACATTCACAGGCAACTTCAGCGCCACAGCCGTTTTCAGATAGCCCTCAATGCAAAGGCTCTAGACGCAAATATTGGTGTGAGAGCTAATTCAATCAAGGAAACACTGCATGTTGGTGAAGGGCATATTGAAGAAGGATCAGCCGAGTGGTTCTTGTGGGAGAACAACTCCATTTGGCTCACTAACTTCACACACCATCAGGCTTCCAAGGAGCTCTCAAGGAAACTCAGTTTTCACACTCTATGCTTAGTGCTCTATGTGTGCCTAGGACTGAAATGAAGCTTGGTCAGCATCCCACACAAACGAATGCTCCACATGCGGGTTTCACATGCCACCAACTCCACATTCACAGGCAACTTCAGCGCCACAGCCGTTTTCAGATAGCCCTCAATGCAAAGGCTCTAGACGCAAATATTGGTGTGAGAGCTAATTCAATCAAGGAAACACTGCATGTTGGTGAAGGGCATATTGAAGAAGGATCAGCCGAGTGGTTCTTGTGGGAGAACAACTCCATTTGGCTCACTAACTTCACACACCATCAGGCTTCCAAGCAGCTCTCAAGGAAACTCAGTTTTCACACTCTATGCTTAGTGCCCTTTGAGTGCCTAGGACTGAAATGAAGCTTGGAGAGCATTTCACACAAACGAATGCTCCACATGCGGGTTTCACATGCCACCAACTCCACATTCACAGGCAACTTCAGCGCCACAGCCGTTTTCAGATAGCCCTCAATGCAAAGGCTCTAGACGCAAATATTGGTGTGAGAGCTAATTCAATCAAGGAAACACTGCATGTTGGTGAAGGGCATTTTGAAGAAGGATCGGTCGAGTGGTTCTTGTGGGAGAACAACTCCATTTGGCTCCCTAACTTCACACACCATCAGGCTTCCAAGCAGCTCTCAAGGAAACTCAGTTTTCACACTCTATGCTTAGTGCCCTTTGAGTGCATTATCTAGGAATGAACCTGGTAGAGCATCCCACACAAACGAATGTTCCACATGCGAGTTTCACATGCCACCAACTCCACATTCACAGGCAACTTCAGCGCCACAGCCGTTTTCAGATAGCCCTCAATGCAAAGGCTCTAGACGCAAATATTGGTGTGAGAGCTAATTCAATCAAGGAAACACTGCATGTTGGTGAAGGGCATATTGAAGAAGGATCAGCCGAGTGGTTCTTGTGGGAGAACAACTCCATTTGGCTCACTAACTTCACACACCATCAGGCTTCCAAGCAGCTCTCAAGGAAACTCAGTTTTCACACTCTATGCTTAGTGCCCTTTGAGTGCCTAGGACTGAAATGAAGCTTGGTCAGCATCCCACACAAACGAATGCTCCACATGCGGGTTTCACATGCCACCAACTCCACATTCACAGGCAACTTCAGTGCCACAGCCGTTTTCAGATAGCCCTCAATGCAAAGGCTCTAGACGCAAATATTGGTGTGAGAGCTAATTCAATCAAGGAAACACTGCATGTTGGTGAAGGGCATATTGAAGAAGGATCAGCCGAGTGGTTCTTGTGGGAGAACAACTCCATTTGGCTCACTAACTTCACACACCATCAGGCTTCCAAGCAGCTCTCAAGGAAACTCAGTTTTCACACTCTATGCTTAGTGCCCTTTGAGTGCCTAGGACTGAAATGAAGCTTGGAGAGCATCCCACACAAACGAATGCTCCACATGCGGGTTTCACATGCCACCAACTCCACATTCACAGGCAACTTCAGCGCCACAGCCGTTTTCAGATAGCCCTCAATGCAAAGGCTCTAGACGCAAATATTGGTGTGAGAGCTAATTCAATCAAGGAAACACTGCATGTTGGTGAAGGGCATTTTGAAGAAGGATCGGTCGAGTGGTTCTTGTGGGAGAACAACTCCATTTGGCTCACTAACTTCACACACCATCAGGCTTCCAAGCAGCTCTCAAGGAAACTCAGTATTCACACTATATGCTTAGTGCCCTTTGAGTGCATTATCTAGGAATGAACCTGGTAGAGCATCCCACACAAACGAATGTTCCACATGCGAGTTTCACATGCCACGAACTCCACATTCACAGGCAACTTCAGCGCCACAGCCGTTTTCAGATAGCCCTCAATGCAAAGGCTCTAGACGCAAATATTGGTGTGAGAGCTAATTCAATCAAGGAAACACTGCATGTTGGTGAAGGGCATATTGAAGAAGGATCAGCCGAGTGGTTCTTGTGGGAGAACAACTCCATTTGGCTCACTAACTTCACACACCATCAGGCTTCCAAGCAGCTCTCAAGGAAACTCAGTTTTCAAACTCTATGCTTAGTGCCCTTTGTATGGCTAGGACTGAAATGAACCTGGTAGAGCATCCCACACAAACGAATGCTCCACATGCGGGTTTCACATGCCACCAACTCCACATTCTCAGGCAACTTCAGCGCCACAGCCGTTTTCAGATAGCCCTCAATGCAAAGGCTCTAGACGCAAATATTGGTGTGAGAGCTAATTCAATCAAGGAAACACTGCATGTTGGTGAAGGGCATATTGAAGAAGGATCAGCCGAGTGGTTCTTGTGGGAGAACAACTCCATTTGGCTCACTAACTTCACACACCATCAGGCTTCCAAGCAGCTCTCAAGGAAACTCAGTTTTCACACTCTATGCTTAGGGCCCTTTGTATGGCTAGGACTGAAGTGAACCTGGTAGAGCATCCCACACAAACGAATGCTCCACATGCGGGTTTCACATGCCACCAACTCCACATTCACAGGCAACTTCAGCGCCACAGCCGTTTTCAGATAGCCCTCAATGCAAAGGCTCTAGACGCAAATATTGGTGTGAGAGCTAATTCAATCAAGGAAACACTGCATGTTGGTGAAGGGCATATTGAAGAAGGATCAGCCGAGTAGTTCTTGTGGGAGAACAACTCCATTTGGCTAACTAACTTCACACACCATCAGGCTTCCAAGCAGCTCTCAAGGAAAATCAGTTTTCACACTCTATGTTTAGTGCCATTTGAGTGCATTATCTAGGAATGAACCTGGTAGAGCATCCCACACAAACGAATGCTCCACATGCGGGTTTCACATGCCACCAACTCCACATTCACAGGCAACTTCAGCGCCACAGCCGTTTTCAGATAGCCCTCAATGCAAAGGCTCTAGACGCAAATATTGGTGTGAGAGCTAATTCAATCAAGGAAACACTGCATGTTGGTGAAGGGCATATTGAAGAAGGATCAGCCGAGTGGTTCTTGTGGGAGAACAACTCCATTTGGCTCACTAACTTCACACACCATCAGGCTTCCAAGCAGCTCTCAAGGAAACTCAGTTTTCACACTCTATGCTTAGTGCCCTTTGAGTGCCTAGGACTGAAATGAAGCTTGGTCAGCATCCCACACAAACGAATGCTCCACATGCGGGTTTCACATGCCACCAACTCCACATTCACAGGCAACTTCAGCGCCACAGCCGTTTTCAGATAGCCCTCAATGCAAAGGCTCTAGACGCAAATATTGGTGTGAGAGCTAATTCAATCAAGGAAACACTGCATGTTGGTGAAGGGCATATTGAAGAAGGATCAGCCGAGTAGATCTTGAGGGAGAACAACTCCATTTGGCTAACTAACTTCACACACCATCAGGCTTCCAAGCAGCTCTCAAGGAAACTCAGTTTTCACACTCTATGCTTAGTGCCCTTTGAGTGCCTAGGACTGAAATGAAGCTTGGTCAGCATCCCACACAAACGAATGCTCCACATGCGGGTTTCACATGCCACCAACTCCACATTCACAGGCAACTTCAGCGCCACAGCCGTTTTCAGATAGCCCTCAATGCAAAGGCTCTAGACGCAAATATTGGTGTGAGAGCTAATTCAATCAAGGAAACACTGCATGTTGGTGAAGGGCATATTGAAGAAGGATCAGCCGAGTGGTTCTTGTGGGAGAACAACTCCATTTGGCTCACTAACTTCACACACCATCAGGCTTCCAAGCAGCTCTCAAGGAAACTCAGTTTTCAAACTCTATGCTTAGTGCCCTTTGAGTTCATTATCTACGAATGAACCTGGTCAGCATCCCACACAAACGAATGCTCCACATGCGGGTTTCACATGCCACCAACTCCACATTCACAGGCAACTTCAGCGCCACAGCCGTTTTCAGATAGCCCTCAATGCAAAGGCTCTAGACGCAAATATTGGTGTGAGAGCTAATTCAATCAAGGAAACACTGCATGTTGGTGAAGGGCATATTGAAGAAGGATCAGCCGAGTAGATCTTGTGGGAGAACAACTGCATTTGGCTCACTAACTTCACACACCATCAGGCTTCCAAGCAGCTCTCAAGGAAACTCAGTTTTCACACTCTATGCTTAGTGCCCTTTGAGTGCCTAGGACTGAAATGAAGCTTGGTCAGCATCCCACACAAACAAATGCTCCACATGCGGGTTTCACATGCCACCAACTCCACATTCACAGGCAACTTCAGCGCCACAGCCGTTTTCAGATAGCCCTCAATGCAAAGGCTCTAGACGCAAATATTGGTGTAAGAGCTAATTCAATCAAGGAAACACTGCATGTTGGTGAAGGGCATATTGAAGAAGAATCAGCCAAGTGGTTCTTGTGGGAGAACAACTCCATTTGGCTCACTAACTTCACACACCATCAGGCTTCCAAGCAGCTCTCAAGGAAACTCAGTTTTCACACTCTATGCTTAGTGCCCTTTCTATGGCTAGGACTGAAATGAACCTGGTAGAGCATCCCACACAAACGAATGCTCCACATGCGGGTTTCACATGCCACCAACTCCACATTCACAGGCAACTTCAGCGCCACAGCCGTTTTCAGATAGCCCTCAATGCAAAGGCTCTAGACGCAAATATTGGTGTGAGAGCTAATTCAATCAAGGAAACACTGCATGTTGGTGAAGGGCATATTGAAGAAGGATCAGCCGAGTGGTTCTTGTGGGAGAACAACTGCATTTGGCTCACTAACTTCACACACCATCAGGCTTCCAAGCAGCTCTCAAGGAAACTCAGTTTTCACACTCTATGCTTAGTGCCCTTTGTATGGCTAGGACTGAAATGAACCTGGTAGAGCATCCCACACAAACGAATGCTCCACATGCGGGTTTCACATGCCACCAACTCCACATTCACAGGCAACTTCAGCGCCACAGCCGTTTTCAGATAGCCCTCAATGCAAAGGCTCTAGACGCAAATATTGGTGTGAGAGCTAATTCAATCAAGGAAACACTGCATGTTGGTGAAGGGCATATTGAAGAAGGATCAGCCGAGTAGTTCTTGTGGGAGAACAACTCCATTTGGCTCACTAACTTCACACACCATCAGGCTTCCAAGCAGCTCTCAAGGAAACTCAGTTTTCACACTCTATGCTTAGTGCCCTTTGAGTGCCTAGGACTGAAATGAAGCTTGGTCAGCATCCCACACAAACGAATGCTCCACATGCGGGTTTCACATGCCACCAACTCCACATTCACAGGCAACTTCAGCGCCACAGCCGTTTTCAGATAGCCCTCAATGCAAAGGCTCTAGACGCAAATATTGGTGTGAGAGCTAATTCAATCAAGGAAACACTGCATGTTGGTGAAGGGCATATTGAAGAAGGATCAGCCGAGTAGATCTTGAGGGAGAACAACTCCATTTGGCTAACTAACTTCACACACCATCAGGCTTCCAAGCAGCTCTCAAGGAAACTCAGTTTTCACACTCTATGCTTAGTGCCCTTTGAGTGCCTAGGACTGAAATGAAGCTTGGTCAGCATCCCACACAAACGAATGCTCCACATGCGGGTTTCACATGCCACCAACTCCACATTCACAGGCAACTTCAGCGCCACAGCCGTTTTCAGATAGCCCTCAATGCAAAGGCTCTAGACGCAAATATTGGTGTGAGAGCTAATTCAATCAAGGA